>NW_022900914.1:61354369-61386535 GCF_012274545.1 Fukomys damarensis
CACCTGCCTGGAAAGAGCAAGGTCCGCAAAGTCCATCCCCAGCAACAAAAAAAAAAAAAAAAAAAAAAAAAACCAAACAAAAAAAAAATGTCATTTACCAAAAGCAAATGGTAAGTTCCTAGTACCAAGGGCATCAAATATCTGGGTCTTTATCAGGTGGAAAAAAACATTAAGTACTCAATACAAGGACAACTCAGCAATCAAGGATCAGTAAGAAACTTTTATAGAAACAGAAAGGAAGGTATTGCTGAAAGTCCCATCAACTTAATCATACTGTTTTATTTTAGGCTAGAAATTCGACTTCCAAGGATCTATCTTAAGGAAACAGATGTGATAAAAAATGTACACAAATAGATATGATAAAAAATGCACAAAAAAGATGAACATTGCAAGATTTTTAAAAAATTATCAAACATCAGCAACCAAATTGTTTAACATTAAGAAATATTCGAACAAAGCATGACACATGTGCTGAAGGGACTATTACTAAGCCATGCTTTTAATGCATTTTAGTATTTAAACAAAATACTCTTAAAATCCATGGAAAGTGGTGAGAAGAAACAGATAGAACTGTATAATATGGTATCAGATAAGTCTATGACCAGGAAAAATAATCAAAGCCAAGTGCTAACAGTGGTTATTATTGAATAGAAAGACTGCTATCAATAGTTTCTTTGTCAGTTTCCTTTTTATGGTACTGGAGATTGAATCCAGGGAGCACTGAGCTATAACCCCAGCCCTTTAAAAATTTTATTTTGAGACAGGTCTCACTAAATTGCCCAGGCTGATCTCTAACTTGCAAACCTTCTGCCTCAGCTTTCCGAGTAGCTGAGATTATGAGGGCACACTTTTAACACCTGGCAACAATACTTTTTAATACTTTTATTTACTATAATAACTAGAATGTTTTAAAAATCTTGCAGTTTACTAAAGTCTATAGTTATTATATATCCTTATGGGAAAGTCTTGAATTGTTAATAATAAAAAATTATCATATTTTAAAGTAAATACAAAGTCAGGCAGGGGATTTAGCTCAGTGGTGATGCCGCCTGCCTTGTTAGTGCAAGGTCCTGAGTTGGATCCCTGGCACCAAAAAAAGAGTAAGTAGAAAGTAACCTACATATAGAACAATAATGAGACAGCATACTTGGTACCACTAAGAACCTGGTATTTGGAAGGTTAAAAACAACATTCTCTATAGTGTCTGTGGAGTACAGGCGTAAGGATATTATGTCATAGTGTTAGATCACCTAGTGCCAACTCCCAGTTTACTAAAGTATCACCCATTACCTGTTGGGCAGCTGGATCCTCTTGATAGCATAATTGCAGTCATCTACTTTGTTTCTAGCTTCAAAGACAACTCCAAAGCCACCGCGACCCATGCACTGAATTGGTTCAAAATCTGTTAGGTATCTAAAAAAAAGGGGGGAAAATGTTTGTAAAAGGTTATAATAGTTTTATAATTTGGTTTAATCTTGTATTATTATACACACAATATATAAACTTAGCAAACTCACAGAACTTATTTTAGTGAAGACTATGTTTTGAATTCTATTCATTACATTCTTAGTTCTTGTTTGTATACATGATGCAAATCTTATAAATTTCCTTGGGAAAAATTAAAAATAAAAAAGTTTCGTTTAAGTGGGAATTACTTATTAATCATCGGTTGCTACAGTAACTACATTACCAGTTTATTCTATCCAATACTTTCTATTACCTATGAAAATGTCATATTTTTAAGTCTTGTTTTTGTTTTTTTTGGTACCAGGGATCGAACTCAGGACTTTGCACTTGCCAGGCAGGTAGTGGAACCACTGAGCTAAATCCCTGGCCCCCCTAGCCCATATTCTTAATTCTTCTTCTTTTTTTTTTTTTGGTACCAGGGATCAAACTCAGGACCTTTTACTTTTTACAACCTTTTACTTTTTATGGCAATTTGTACTCAATTAAAAATGTAGTCTTATTTCACTACTTGTAAATTTTATGGAAAAATGTAATCACTTCTATTATATTTAAGAACTGTTTTAGCCAGAAGTCCTTCTAGGAAGTGAAGCTGATGCTGGAAGGGTTGATTCCTGAGTCAGTTGGTCACCACTGAAGATATGCGCACAGTGCAGCCTGTTCCTCCCCTGGTGCCACTTCACTGCCCTGGACTGCAGACTCCAGGCTGTGTGCAGCCCATTTAACACCCCAGGGTGTTCTCTCCTTCCCACACCTCTACTCCGATGGTCTTTGCAGTTACCAAAACCCTATTCTTTCCTTATTCTGTTCACCTCCACACCTCTGTAAAGCTTTCTGGACCCAAGTCTTAAGGTTTCTGTAGCACTGTGAGCATAGAACTTTGAACAATTTAGCCTTAATCTCAGTGTTTTGAAATTATTTGTATGCAGTGTGCTTGTCCCACCACCACCATACTTAAAGGACCCTTAAATACTTTTGTTTCTCTTTATGTTCCCAGAACCTGCCAGATCAGAGGTCTAACAAATGTCTGTCACCATGGGTGAATTAATAAATGCATGCATTTGTGGAAATTATTCCAACTGCATGAGAGAGCTGCATTAGATGTTCTGTGGAATCCCTTAAAAGGGCAAGTTTATTACTTTATGACTTGCACACTCACACTAATTTAGTAGTTGCCTCAGCTGGTCAGAGTGTGGAGTTAAGAAGGAGAAACAACAAACTCCAACCCTCCACGGGCCAATTACCTTCACTGGGAATGAAGAGTAACAATCTGTATTCCTAAAAATAGCTAGTCACTGTACCTTAGTACAAATCCATCTCCTTAAATGCGAAAGATCACACATTTCATATCCTACTCCTGGAGGGCAAATGAATTTTCTTCCTGCATCATACTTTGTAAAAAGAGTAACAGCTGATACTGACCTTATTCACACAAGCACCAGCTCTGCTCAAGTCCCAGCTGACAAATGACAAAATTGAGGTCTGCATTCAGGATTGAACCCAGAGTTCACACTTTTAATAGTGCCCAGGATGTACCAGGGACATGTAAATATCAGATAGTATTTTTATAGAACTCTCATATTAAAAACAATAGCTCACTTCTCATATTAAAGTTAAAGCAAAGTTGATTTACGCTTAGTTCCATTTTAGAGTACAGTATTCTAATTCTCTTGACATCAGCCTTGCAAATTCACCTTTATTCTTGATCCTTCTTCCTCCTCCAGTCTCCAGCTGCCTAACACTTACAAATATGATCGCCTTTACAATGCCCTCTTGAATCCTCACAACTAGACGTACTGCTTAGTTCACGGCTTTTCTCCCTTGTGTTTGTTTTTCTTGGTATCATACCTCCTCATAGACTTTAAGCCTCCCCAGGACAGGCTCCGTCTTTGTCTCTCCAAAGCTTCAGATACCATCCTGCACTGAGCAGTTCAGAGTATGTGCTGAACAATGACCCGCCTCAGTGGGGGGGCTAGCTGATGGGAGTCCTTGGTCCCCTGTCCTTCTGGCTCAGCGTCTGCTGAGGTTGACAGCCATGGAGGCAAGAGTACAAAAGCAGCCCTCACCATTTGTTTGTCACCTAGTAAATTCTGCTGTGTTCATAAAATTCACTAGTTTTACCTGTTCCTGTCATCGTGAAGCAACTGGCTTGAAGAGAGTCCTAGCTAATCCACACATCTACCAATTACTTTCACTATTTTCTAATCATAAAACTAACATCTTTGACATTAAGCAGCAAAGGCCAATGACTTTTCCTTGCCCTTGTATCACTGCAGCAATAAGTATGCTATTAAAACAAAAAAGTAGAGCTACAATCTATGAAGTATGAAAAATAAAGTATAGCACAATTTCCTCTGCCACACAGCATCAAAGGTGATATTTTATACTTGAGTGTAACAGTTTCTCTACTTTTATTTCCAAATTACTTGAACTGCCTGCTTTTAGCTAACCCATCTCTCTTCTGCTTTTAAGTATCATTTGTTCTATTAGTGCCCCTCCCCATTTATCTCCTATTCCACACAGAAAAGATAAAATAAACAGTATTAAGGAACATACTGTACTGAGTAAATATATAATTATTATTTGATACTATTAAAGACAACTCTAGTACATGGTATATCTTAAATCATTAAGTTAAATAAGAACTTTTTGATGGTTGAAATTCTAAACTCTTCTATTTTATTTTCATCCCTCTTAGGGCACATACCAACCTTATTAAATTTAAGTTACCTGAGGTGTAAGGTTGTTTTATTTACATAGATGTTCATATATTTAAAGAAGATCTTTGTTTTTTGGTTTTTTTTTTTTGTGGTACCGGGGATCAAACTCAGGACCTTGTGCTTGTGAGGCAGGCAGTGGAACCACTGAGCTAAATCCCCGGCCCCGAAGATCTTAGTTTTACCAGTCACTTATTTGATGCAAATGGCCGCTCTCAGAATCTATAATATTTCATGAGACTCTTACCGTGAGATATATCCAGAACTTTTGATGTCATTCCAGCTACTGTCACTAGTTTCAGCTCTTACAGAATCATATTTATTTTCAGTTTGACACTGAGTTTCAGATTCCTTCCTTTGCTGATAAAGTACAAAACAAAATCATTACCAGTACAAGGTTGAATTAAAGTTAGCTAACAATCTTTGGATAAAGCACTGAAAAATACAGTATTAAGAAAAATAAAAGCATTATAGAACCAAAACACAGAGAATTCCTTTTTATTACATATAACAAAAAGTTTATCTTCCCACTGCTATTCTTTTAATCTTAGGATTCTATTATGTGGGTATGTCATATGTACAGACTAAGCCAATAAATAAATAAATAAATGAATAAATAGCTAGCCAGAAAGAGAAAGCCTGTATGTGTGGATGAATTCAGACTTTTAGGCAAAATTAGTAATTTTTCCCCAACCAACTCTGTAGATACTTTAAAAATGCTTCAATGTCTGGATCTGGCAATGTCTCATTTGCACTGCTTCTTCACCTGTATCTTCAGAAGGTTTTCCAGAGGATGCCAGTAATTACTCTGGTCACAGAGAGTACTGCGGTTCATGTGTTCATTCACTGACTCTTTCAACAAAACTTCACAGCTCTGATTCCGTGCCAGGCACCGTGTAAGAACTGGGGAGACGGAGGTAAACTCACACATTGGCCTCTGTGCTTACAAGTGTACAGTGTAGAGGCAAAGAAGAGAAATCAGTTTCCTATGAACTACGTTAGTAAGGAGAGGGCAGGACATTCTGACGAAGATGAGGAGGATAAGGAAGATTTCCCAGCGGACACAAGGACTAATTTCAAACTTAGACACACAGGAGATAATCATGTGAGAGGGAAGGAAGAAGAGTTAGGGAACAAAGTTCAAGGCAAAGTCAGAGGAAGGAGCACTATCAGGCTCCTTTAAGGAGAGTGTGGCCTAAACTGGGCGTGGGGACACAGGCCTAAAATCCCAGCACTTGGGAGGCTGAGGCAAGAAGACTGCCATGAGTTTGAGGCCAGTCTGGAATACAGCGTGAGATGTGTCAAAACATCAAAAAGGGGTGGGGGGGAAGCACGTGACCTACATGAGGGTCTGAAAGATGTTCAGCATGGTGGCTGAGCACCAACAAGAGGGGAGGAAGAGGCAGGAACGAGTGAAGGTGAGTAATGAGATGGGGCACAGCTCGTTCAGAACCATGCACATTTGAAGGATGGATTCTATCCTAAAAATAACAAGAAAACAAACAAACAGTGAGAGCTGGTTATTAGAGGTGTTTAAGCCAGGACACGCAGCTCTAGTTAGTTAGGTATGGACACGGAGACCAGCTGGAAGCAATGTAGTAACTCAGGAGAGATCTGGTGGCATTTGTACTGCGAAACAGAAAGTGGAAAATGGGGAAGACAGAGGTAGGAGAATCTGACAGGATGGGTGACTGGTGAGGGAGACCAAGGACTGTGGCTCTGGTGACTGAGTCTGGCAGTGCCTCTCCTGAGAAAGAGGCCACAGGACATGCTAGGGATGGAAACGGGGAGAGGAACAGTCTGAGTTACGGCTCCTCTGAGGTACACAGACAGCTCCTACCAACTGGTGTGGGGAAAAGGATTTGGAAACATAATGTGACTGAAGCTGGGAAAGTAGGGAGAAGGTCCAGAAAGTCCATAGAATGAACAGGAAGAGTGAGCCTTGCCATCTGTTGTGACCACAGGAAGCTGAGGAGGATGAGGTCCTGAGGGATCCACATAACACTCAAGGAGACAGGAGAGCCTCAAGGAGACAGGGAGCCAAGAAGACAGGCAGCAAAGGTCCAAGAGAGGTTTGACAGTGTCACACACAGAGGGGCTCAGTTAGGAAAGAGCTGGAAGATGACCATTACATTTTACAGGAAGATCATACAACACTTGGGCAGGAACAGCTCCAGTGGAGTGGTGGGGAGAGATGCCAGTTGGCAACGGACTGAGGGGTGACCAGGAGGTGAGCAGGTGGAAATGGGAGTACAGTCATCCTCACATAATAATGTTTCAGTCATCAACAGCCCACATACACAAATGTGGTCCTGTAAGATTATAATGGAGCTAGCTGGTCATTGGAGAGATGCAAGTGAAAACAACACTGAGATTCCTCTTCACCCCAGAAAGAATGGCTGCTATCATGAAATCAACTAATGACAAATGCTGGCAGGGCTGTGGGCAAAGAGGAACCCTGCTCTACTGCCGGCGGGAGTGTAGACTGGTGCAACCACTGTGGAAATCAGTATGGAGATACCTCAGAGAACTAGGATTGCAAGTCCCATTTGACACTGCTATTCCCCCTACTGGGTATCTTTCCCAAAGAATTAAAAGAATCATACCACAATGATATATGTGCACCCATGTTCATAGCAGCATAATTCGTGATAGCTAAAATTTGGAAGCAGCCCAACTGCCCATCAGCAGGAGACTGGATAGAGAAAACGTGTTTTTTAAAATAAAATGGAGTACTACTCAGTCATAAAGAATGGGAATCTTTATAGCTAAATGGACATTTATAGCTAAATGGATGCACATTGAGGTGATATCCTAAAGTGAAATAAACAGGACACATGTGCAAATACTGAATAGTTTCTCTAGTGAGAAACTGAAAGTGTAAATAAGAACTGAAAGGAATAATAGATAATTTGAAATAGGAAGAAAAAGTGCAAAGCAGAACTGTGTTTCCTGAAATTGAAGAATAAATTCCAAGGAAAACAGAGGTTAAGTGGGAAAGATTTATTGAGGGGGTGATGCTCTCAAGAATGGAGATAGAGAGGAGTGGAGGGGTTGAAGGGAGGGCAGGGGAAAGGGGAAAAATAAGAACCAAGATGGATTACGTAGAGGTGCAAATTTCCGATGATGAATGTCACTACTCTGTATACCTTAAATGTACCAAAAAATTAATTAATTTAAAAAATTATAATAGAGCTGAAAAATACCTATGGCCCAGGATTTTAACTGTGCTTTTCTATGCTTAGATATACAAATACAATGGTGCTGCAACTGCCAACCGTTAACATGTTGTACAGGTTGATACGTGCAAGAGCACAGGCTATCACACAGCCTAAGTGTGCGGTGTGCTAGACCGTCCAGATTTATGAAGCGCCTTCTGTGAACCCTGTGCAGTCTTGATACTGCTTAATGATGCTGCTCAGAATGTATCCCCATCAGTAAGCGGCGCATGACTGTTTAAGTAGCAATGACTTCATGGTAAAACCTAAGGTTTTACATTTACCCCACCCCCACAACATGTAATAACTCTTGTATACCTGCAAGATTCTGAAAAACACTGGATTTTTAAAATGTCTTACTCTGTGAGGCTGAGGATGGAAAAGTCTGCGCACAATGAAAGTTGTTGCGACGATACAAAACAAAATGGTTCCAACTATTTCTTTCCACCAGTGTAAGAGGAGAACGGGATCCTTTTTGCGGAGGCTCTTGTAACTTGGGTTGTCAAAGAATCTGACTGTGATCTGTGTGCTCCGTTTGTTCCTTTCTCTCTTGTAGTATGGTAGATAATAACCGTTATCTTCAAAAACAAACATGAAAAGGGCTTGCTTTTTATTTTAAGATAAGCTAAAATAGGACCATTTTTATAGGTTAAAATTATCTATTTTCCTAAGACTTATAACGATAATTCCTTATTTCTCTTTTTTAACGCATATCAGGCAGCTTCCTTTGCCTTTTTCTTAAATATAGACATTTTCCTTCATACCACAGCATCTTAAATTTTCTTTATACAGTATATTCGTTAATAAAGAGAAGTCTGGTTTTGTTTTGGTACCAGGGATCGAACTCAGGACCTTGTGCTTGCGAGGCAGTCGGTGGCACCACTGAGCTAAATCCCTGGCCCAGTGTATAAAACTAGAAAAAAATGAAAAGCCAACTCATTCATTCCCTCATTAATAATTAATTCACTCTTTTAAATACAGAATGAGTACTCAAATGTCCTTTAAGACAATGTAAGCTTTCCTTTCACTTGGGATCAATAAAATACCAAGTTTTATCACGAATCTTTCTTTACAGCTGCAGGAAAAAAATCCTCATCACACTCTTGGATGTATTTTAGGCTGTCAAAATGAGTTTGTTTCAGAAATCAGCCTTGTTTTGTCTATTTTGTCCTATGCATGGACAGACTACACAATTCTTTCCTACTTTCACTTCTGATCAACTGCTGATAACACCTGCTATTTCTAATTTACAGCCTTCTGTGTGTCTATATATTTTAATCAATTTAGATTCTAAATAATTTTCTACTACTAGCATCTAGGGTAACTGAGGAGGAGTTTATTTTTTGTCTGATGTAGATCTGAAGACTTTTTAAATATCCAGAGCTTTTAGCAAGAACTAATCTTTATTGACACTGTGTGCAGGGGCACAATGCTAATTGAGACTTTACATGCATTCCTCAGAACTCAGAAGAACCCAGTGAATACATACTAGGAAGACCATCCTTGTTTCACAAATAAAGGAACTAAAACAGGAAGGGAGGGGCGCTCAACCCAGTATGTGGTAAAACTGGGACCTAAACTCTGGCAATCTGATTTTGGAGCTTCTATGTCTAGCCAACACTCCTGAAATGTTTTTCTATGTTCTAATCAATTTCCTTTCATTTAAATTCTGATCATTAATTTCAAATAATTGAATAAGACAAACAAAACTCAGTATTTTCTTTTGGGTTTTTTTTTTTTTTTTTGAGATGGGGTCTCATTATGAATCCTTGACCTCACAATCCTCCTGCCTCAGCCACCGAAGGCTGGGATTTCAGGAATATAATACCATGCCTGGCCCAGAACTCAGCATATTCAACGCAGGAGTGATCACACTTACCATATGGATACTGTAAGATTGAAAGTGCCCCATTGCTGTATTCTTCATGAGAAAACTTATCATTACTAAGACATTTGTCAAATTCATCAGATCCTACCAAGACCGGAGTTCTGGAAGGAGAATCTAAAACACAATGATAAAGTATTAACTGTCATGACTTAATGAAAATGCACATGTTCATTCACTGAACAAACTGATGTTCAACCACAGATCAATGCAATGATATAAGTCAAACAAATGGCCCAAGGTTCCTGCCCTTGAAAAGTTTAGTCTTAAACAGAACTGGTGTCATTTATAGACACAACTAAAATATAATGTGACATGTAGTTAAAAAAATACAAAAGATATGTAAAGATATTTAAGGAAGGGAGGTCACATGAGTCAAAGTATATGATGTAATGACTGGCTAATTTTTTTTACCTAGATGTACTTAAATAAGTATGTTAAGAGACAAATGTTACTTTTCCATGGTCAGTGATGGTTGAGTTTTTCTAAGTTGCACAGAGAAATAGTTTACTAACATTTATTTCTATGAAGTAACTGTTTTTTCTAAGAATGAATGCTGTAAATGATAAATTAAAATTTATTAACATCTGAAAGGGGCCGGGGATTTAGCTTGTTGGAGCTGTGCCTGCTTCATAAGCACAAGGTTTGAAGTCAATCCCCAGTACTGCAAAAAAAAAAAAAAAATCTGAAATACCTTCTCAAAATTATTGATAAGGTATAAGACATAGGCCAGGGATTTAGCTCAGTAGTTCGGTGGCCTGCCTTGCAAGAGCAAGGACCCAAGTTCAATCCACGGTACCAAAAAAAAAAAAAAAAAGATATAAGATATATAATTATTCTTATCTCTTCAATACTGAAAATTAGGGTAAAGACAATTAGGTTTCTAAACATTTCAGTAGTATTTATAAAATTTATTATTCACTTACGAATTAGGGGCTTCCATTTGATGGTTGGCAAAGGAATAATTGCATTTTCACTAGATTCCAAGGCCTTGGGGCTTGTAGGAAACTTTTCTGAAATTCTGATTGATGACTGAAGATACAGCTGGCCTCTATACATTCCTGAATCAATCAGAGTATTTTCAATCATGCAGTGATATTTTTAAAAGGTTCATTTTGATTTAATACATTAGATTAATTCTAGTCATTTGAGCATTACATAGCTCTTTTCAAAGAAGAAAGATGTCTGATACACTCAAATATGACTGGCTAATTGAGAAAAAAAAAACAACAAAAAAAGCAAAAAAAGCACAAACAGGCCAATACAATGTTTTTTACTGAATAATAGCATATTTTCAGTTATCACAGAAAAATTTTTTTGAGACACGGTCTTGCTATGTAGCCCAGGCTGGCCTTGTACTCATGGCGCTCTTCCTGCTTCAGCCTTCTGAATGCTGGGATTAGAGGCCTGTGCCACTACATCGGGCCAGGAAAGTTTTTTCAATAGAAAAATTCAAAAATTTAAGCCTTTGTACTCTCATAAAATAAACAGCATACTGAAGGTTTATCTAAACATCCATAATCCCAAGCTATGGTTAACAATTCAGTCATATACTATCACAGAGCACGTGTGACACTCTAAGTCTTCCTTGTCATTGGGAAGTACATGAGAAAGCTTACATAATTCTACGAGTACTTACTGACTCAAATTATATAATTCAAATAATTCAAAGATTTTAAACATTATAGTAAGTTTTTCAGTTGCCCAGGACACCAGAATTTTGTTTTTCAGATCTGTTGTACAGACTCACTGAAAAAAGGAAAAAACCTAATCTTTAAGAGGATAGCAAACTAACAGAGATATGAAAACAAATACAAATAAGAGACAGTTATAGATTTGGAGGGTATGTAAGTAATGTGCAGGTCATACTATACAATGAGAACATTCTAAGCCTTTCTAATAAAAGCCTCAATGAAAACAATATACCGTAATCATCAAAAATTTCAGCACTGTACTGTATACCTAAAAAGTACCAATAAAATTAATGAGAAAAAAAAATTTTCAGCACTAGACAAATGAAATAATAGTAGGAACAGAAACTTAAGGGAAACACAAATCAGAAATGTATCCAGGAATCATAAATACAATGGGCACTGCTGAAGTTGAAGGAATAATACAAGGATACACTTTAGATGTCATCGTGCACTTTCACTGGGTAAGAGAAATTTATTCACCCAAGTACACGCTCTTCTCTGTTGCTCCTCGGGCAGCTTCTACAATGTCTTCTTCATCTTCCAAAACTTCCTCAGTAGAACCATAACTTGTGTCATCAAAAAGACTGATGGGAATGACTTTTCCATCTCTAAGCAACCAGGCAGATGCAATTGGAGTACAAAACTAAACAAAAATGGAAAACAGATTTTAAATATAGTATTTATGTAGTTTCAACTCATAAAATACCAATTAAGGGAAGAGGAAATAAAAAAATTAAAAATAAAACTTAAAAATCACAAATCTCTTAAGGCATAAAGAATAAGTGAGGAATCTAACAAAAAAGCTATTTTCAGCCAGGTGTGGTGGTGCACCCTGTAATCCCAGCATTTAGGAAGCTCAGGCAGGAGGATCAGTGTGAGTTCGAGACCAGCCTGGGCTACATAGTGAGTTCCAGATCAGTCTCAACTACATAGTGAGGCCTTGTCTCAAAAAACAAACAAACAAACAAACAAAGCTATTTTCCTCCACCAATAAGTGTGGACAAACTGGGAGAGAAGGAAACATTTATAAGTTCTCAGTGGTCTTAAGTACCTGATATTCCCATTCCAGATGTCCTCCCTTCTTACTGAATGCCATAACCTTCCAGTCGGCGACTGAAACTTTTATGACTGTATCCAGCATGGCAGCTTCCTGTTCTTCCACATCTGAAATAATTTTCGATTCTTCTTTGTTTTCACTGGGCTTAAAGGTGCTTTCAATAAATCCAGCTCTAGTTTCCATGTCTGGAATATACCGAAGTTCAAAGTGTCCAACACTGAAATTCCACCTTAAATTTACAAAGGTTTGTTTTAGAAATTTACATTTAAACAAACGGACCAAACAGCACAGAACTCTCCTAGATTGCAGAAGCAAATATTAAAATTTTATGATAGAAAGTGTCAATTTAACTTTCTGGAAAGGAGTGCTCTGCTGATTCTCACCACAAGAGGGCCGAAGAGAACTGTCTTGGGCCTTCAAAAACTGGTTCTCAGAGTTGTGGATGAAAGCAGGTATGGGCAGGATTCTCTTGCAAAAATTAGTAAATGCTCACACTGACAAAAATGATTTTCTTTCTTTTTTCTTTTTTGGTACTGGGAATCAAACTCGGGTCCTTGTGCTTGTGAGGCAGGCAGCTGAACCACTGAGCTAAATTCCCAGTCCAAGAATGATTTTCTTAAAGTCACCTTTAAAACAAGCTGGCATGGAACCTGCTTATCTCAGTTATCCGGGCACATTTCATTTAAGTGCAAAAAAGTTAATTTATCCCAATAAACCAAAATAAAATGCCAGATGAATGCAACCACTGTAGATCTGTAAGAAAGCGCAGCCAGAAAAGGAAACGTGATCAGTAGCATCTCCCCAAAGGTCACAGCATTTCAGCTCCACTGTCAGATGTCTCCTGATGAGCAGTGGTGAGAATTTCCCCTTCCCTAATTTTCAGTGTCCCTGCCCATAAAGTAGCAGTAATGTTTCCTCTGTAATTAGTGAATAAAAAATGACTTCATTATTGACAGAGTAACATCTTATTGTAAAACAGAGAATTCTGACATCTATTGAAAAATACAAAGCATGGATCTTGGACTCCTTCATCCTTCCTACTGTGGTAACTCCAAATTCTGTTGCGTTATACTTCTGTTCCAATGGTGGCTGAGCTCCCAGTGAGCACTCAAGCTCTTAAGGAAACCAAATCCTTTCAGGACAAAGAAGGTCAGGCTTTCAACCCATACAAAGCCCTTCCCAGAGTCCAGGGAAAGGAGAAAGGATATATTCTTAACTGGGTTTGAGAACAGTTATCAGGAAAGACAACTGCTGCGTCAGACTTGACAAAATCTGAAAGTGTGGCTCACTTTCAAGAGACGAAAATGGGATCAAGCTATCCCAACATGCAATATAAAATTTAAATGTTATGTTTTAAAACCTAGCACATGATAGACAGTCAGCTTATTTTATTTTTAGTTTTTTTTTTTCGGTACCGGAGATTGAACTTGGGACCTTGTGCTTGCAAGGCAGGTAGCAGAAACACTGAGCTAAATCCTCAGCCCCTTATTTTGTTTTTTAATCACATATTTATATATAGAAATTACATAAGGGGTTCAAAATTATTTGAAGAAGGAAACAGAAAGGTGTTAGTTTAAACAAATGATTTTAATGCTCTAAGGAAAGAATGTAAAATGATTATTCTAAAATTGTGATAATGAGATGAACCATAAAATGACCTACTACACAGAACTACAGAGTTAATCAAGCCCAAGTCAAGGAAAACATATTAACTTTGTTTTAAGAGCTTTCTGCAGTCAAAGAACTTTGATCATTGAGGTTGGTATGAAAATGTCATTAACCTAAGACCAAACCAGTTACCATGGTTACCAGTTACTCCTGATTACCATCTCCTGAAGCATATGGTGCCACATTTGGTGCCACACTTAATGACCTTGAAGCCATTTTTAATTTACAGTCCACATTTCTCTTAAAAGAATATTGTCCTTATGGGGCAACAAAATAGTTAACCAAAATCTATCTCCTCAAAGAAAAAAATCTGAAGACTTTTGGTCTCAGAAGTGCTTATAAATAACACCAAATACACACTTCTCACTGCCGCTCCGAGGCCCGACAGCTCTGACAGTCTTCTGCGTGCGCTGCAAAAGTAGGATGTCCTCTTCCTCTTCCATCTCATCACTGTCCCACCGGCGACAACCCAAGGCAGAGCAGATGTACCTCACCTGGACAGAGAGACTGAAATTAGCATGGGATACGAGTCATGGGAGATCAGAGATTACATGCATGTCTATGATCTTTAAAAAGTTAAAAGGAAGTTAAAGGAATATGTAAACAGTAAAAAGTATAAATTAGATTACCAATTCATAAAATGAATTATTATTATTTTTTGGTACCAGGGATTGAACTCAAGTCCTTGTGCTTGTGAGGCAGGCAGCAGAACCACTGAGCTAAATCCCTGGGCCAATAAAATGAATTATTTAGAAACATGAAAGTACTGAAATATTTCAGGAAATGATTTTAAAGATTAGCAGTTTTAGCCTTATTTTGGGGTTTTTTTCATGGAACGTACAAAAAGAAATGGAGAATCACTTGTGATATTCTATTAACATTATTATTAAAATTGCAGTGAGTTAAAAAAATCAACTTCAGAATTCCATATAACAGAAGTATTTGGTTTTTTTGTTTTTGTTTTTTTAAAAAACTTGAACCTTTTCTAATAGCTTTCATACTTAAAAGCTTCTTTTTTTGAAGCTGTGTGTAGTGGTGCATGCTTGTAATCCTATCACTCAGGAGACTGACGCAGGAAGACTGCTGCAAGTTGGAGGCCAGCCTGGGCTCCATAGTGAGTTCAAGGCCAGCCTGAACTACATAGTGAGAATCTGTCTTAAAAAAAAAAAAAAAAGAAGTACCCGACACAGTAGACCATATTAATTCTCTTCCTCCTACTATTCTTGGCTCTGCTGTTTATTCTTACCTTACAACCTTACATATATTTTAGTTTCCTCTTTCTACCCATTGGTTCTGTTATGAAAACAAACATTAACCTCAGGAGAAAATTATACTAACACTTAACTACTAATAATGTGGCTTAGGAAATTTTCTTCTATCCCAAGTCACTTGAATTTTCCCTGAAGTACACTTTCACTCACCTTTCCATTGAATGCACTGAGTCCATATGTAGTGAGAGATTTTCCTCCAACCAAAACAACATCGTCTCCAAATTTATAAGAAGATTCAAGAAGGGATTCGACGGTGAAAGGAACGGCTTCCATGCTCTCCCGGTCTCGGTCCCACTGGAAGAGGTCTCCATCCAGGGAAGGAATGATCATCTTATTCCCAAATACCTAAAAGAGACAGCAGCTTTTATAAGGGTCATAACTTTAAGGGTAGTAGATAAGACTGGAGGCTTGAGCCTGATGTACTCCAGCCTCTCTGAGTGCCACATGAAGTAGCACAGTCCACCAACCAAGAGTAATTTACAACTCCCAAAGCTCCTAGGACTTACACACAACAGACTAGTTTGGCTTTCCTTAAATTCTGCCAAGGACTAACAAGATCTCATAATGACAGGTGAGTTACCAAAAGATAGTTTGGGGATCCAGGGAGGTCAAGAAGCAGTTACTACAGGAGTCCTTAGAACCACTGATATGTTCACATGCAGTACTGGGGGGAGGGCTGTTTTATTCAAGCCAATTAATGTCATAGACTCCCAACCCAGGAACACAGGTTTGGAGATGACTCATGTGAACCCCATCCCCACTTCTATATGCTCTCAAATCTGCCATGAGTCAGATGTCTGCCCGGTAACTAGGCTGAGTGACTGGTTTGTATTCTCCAGTGTCTTTCCTTCTCTAAACAATGCTTATAGAGGGCCACCTATGTCCAGGCATAGTCTGGTGGCTAAGAGAGATGAGTTGGCAGAACAATGAACAACTACTCTTCTCATGGAGCTTAAACACTGATGTCAGGAGACAACATAATAAACAAGATAGAGTATGGCAGGTGATAAGTGTCATAGGGAAAAAACTGAACAAGACAAAGAGGGACTGGAACACATACGGGGTTGGGTGGGGAGGCAAAACAGCTCAGGGTAGACCCTGCTGGCAAAGACCTAAACAGTAGAGAGTGAAAAAAAGGTCACTGGGGAGCAGGCTTTGCAAAAGCTTTTAGGGGGAAGTGTGTGACCCACTTCATGACTAGTGAACCACAAGGAAAGCGAATAGGCAGAGGTGACGGTGAGGGCAGGGAGTGGGCAGAAGGCAAGAGAGGAGCTGACAGCAGTGGAAGCAAGGAAGCTAGTGAGGGCTGGAATATAACTAGAAGGTAAAGCAGCACGCTTTGCCCCTGATGGTATGAATCAAAGTTAAGGAGACCAGATGACTCCAAGATTTCTGACCAAGAACATCTTGTTTCCGGAGTCAGAGTTTCAGTTTCTGTCTTTGCGACACTGGCCTTTGTTACTTAAAATAAAAATGTTTGACCCACTCTACTTAATGACACAAACATTGTTCTGATCATCCAGGCTCAAAACTTTGGGAATATGGAATATGAAAGAGGTGCATTTAAAAAATAATAAAAACAACCTCCAAATGATGACCTTAACTTTTTTCAAAATAAAATCTTCCTACGTACTCTTGTTGTTACTTAAGCAGCAGAATGCTTTCTTTAAAGGCCTACTGCCTTGAAAACTCCCAAACAGGCACTCACAATTGTGACTTTGTTCTCAACTCATACACTCTCCCCTTCCCCTACATGTGTCCCAAACCCTGGAGTTCAGGAACACAAGCTGAAAACCACTGCTCCAATTCATTCACTTCTTTCTTTCATATCCTGGTTCACATTCGTACTCTCTCTAGCCTGAACTACTATAACAGCCTCTGTATAATTCTTAAGTAGAAATTTTCCTCAATCTAAGCTCTAAGTATCTTCTTAGATTGCTTCTAAGCTCTAAGTATCTTCTTAGATTGCTTCTTTTTTTTTGCGGTACCAGGGATCACACTCAGGATGTTGCGTGTGCCAGGCAGGTGTGGTGCCACTGAGCTACAAACCCCTCCCTGCTTAGTATCTTCTAGAATAATCACACTCAGAGTTGAGCTTGTTATGATACTATTCAAAAGCTTCAATGGCTCTCTTCTTACCTAAGACCCCAAATCCTAAGACTCAAAATCCTTTCGAGGGTATACAAAGTTCTCTAAATATGACCTCAAAGCACCCTTCTATCCCTCTCTTTCACTTGTCCCTACATAGGCAGACATCAGGCATGGGTACTTAAACACATCACCTGGGTTAAGAGTTATGCCACTGTAAATGTCATTTTCTTCTGGAGCACTGTGGCACTGCCTATGTTTCTGCTTTGAATTAAGAAGTCTGACAGCACAAATTTACTAACGGAAACTTTCCTATTCAGCAATCTTCTACTTTTTGTGGTAATTAAAGCTGAGACAATATCTGTTTTCAAACACTGTCCACCTAAGGAATATTGATCAGGTCCAGTAAGGTCTGTACATCTGTGTTTATGCAGCAGCTGTTAAAAGCAATATATTCAAGGTTGATTTCAGGGCAGCGATAGTTACAAGGTAAGCATCTTATTATTCCAAAAAAGAAAGAAAGAAAAGAAAAGTAAGTATGAGTTCAAAAAGGATGGGGTACAACACTGGCCAAATCTGAGACAATTTAAGCACCAGAGTCATTAAGTATTAATTTTTAAAAATAGGAATTCTTGAGTCCACAGCAATAAAAAATTGATAAAGTAATAAAAAAGAAGAGAGAGCTGGAGCTGGAAAAATTAGCATTTTGCAACCATCACAGTAAAGGCTGGACCAGACAATCACAATGGTGGAACTTATGGAACACAATGAAAGCAGTCTTACAAGGCAAATATACAGCAGCAAATACCTATACCAGGAAAACAGAGCAAGCTCAAATAAACAACCTAATGTTGAACCTCAAACTTTTAGAAAAAGAGCAAGTCAAGCCCAAAGCTCATATGAAGGAGGAAATTACAGAGATCAAAGAAATTAAATCAGTGCAGACTAAAAAAACAATATACCGAATCAATGAATCAGTGTTGGTTCTTTGAAAGAGTAAATAAAATTGTCAAACCCTTAGCCAACCTTATTAAAAAAAAAAAAAGAAAGATTTGAATCCATGCATTTAGGAATGAAAAGGGTGAAATCACAAAAGATCCTGCAGAAATCCAGAAGATCAATACCTACTTCAAGAACCTGTATTCTAATAAGATGGAAAACACAGAAGAAATGGACAGATTCCTATTTACATATGAATTACCAAACCTGAACCAAGAAGATACAAAAATTCTAAGTAAACCATTATCAGCCAATGAAATTGAAGATGTAATTAAAAACCTACCAACAAAGAAAAGCCCAGACTCTGACAGATACACTGCTGAATTCTGCAAGAAATTTAGAGAAGACCTAATGCCACTAATTCTCAAACTCTTTAATGAAACTGAAAGGACAACAATACTCTCAAATTCATATCTAGAAGCAAGCATTACAATGATACCAAAACCAGAGAAGGACTCAACCAAAAGAGAACTACAGGCCAATCTCCCTAATGAACATAGACACAAAAATCCTTAATAAGATGACAAATAGAATGCAGCAAATCAAGGTTATACACCATGACCCAGTAGGATTCATCCAAGGGATGCAGGGATGGTTTGACATGTGCAAATCAATAAATGTAATACACTACACTGACAGAGCCAAGGACAAAAAACCGTATGATCCTCTCAACAGATGTAGATAAAAATCTGACTCATGATAAAAAAAAAAAATCCTACAGAAAATTGGAATAGATGGTGTTTATCTCAATCTGATAAAAGCCAGCTATGACATACCAACAGCCAAAATCATACTAATGGAAAAAACATGAAAGTTTTCACTAAAATCAGGAACAAGACAAGGGATGTCCACTGTGACCACTCTGATGTAAAATAGTTCTGGAAATACTAGCCAGAGCAATTAGATAAGAGAAAGGAATAAGGATAGGGAAGGAAGTTAAATTATCATTATTTGTACATGACACAATACCCCAAAAGTTCCACCAAGACTTCTAGATTTAATAACCAAATTCAGTAGCATAGCTGGATACAATGTGAACACTCAAAAATCAACAGCATTCCTGTACATGAAAAACTTATGGAGAATCAAGACTTGTCATGTAGAGGTACAAGATCCCAACAATGAATGTAACTGTACTGTATCCCTAAAATGTACCAATAAACTCAATTAAAGCTGAAAAAAAAAAAAGTTAAAAGAAACAGATTAAATATATTTAATTAATAATAAAAAAAAACTCACGGAGAGAGAAATTAGGGACACAATACCTTTCACAATAGTATCCCCCCCCACCAAAAAAAGAGAAAGAAATGTCATCCTAGGAATCAATCTTGTGTGGGAAGCAAAAGACCTCTACACTGAAAACCCCACTGTTGGTAAGAGTATAGACTGGTGCAACCACTGTGAATATCAATGTGGCAATTCCTCAAAAAACTAAAACTAGTAGTTCCATTTGACCCAGCTATTCCCCTTCTTTGTATCTTGCTGAAAGAATTAAAAGCATCACATCACAGTCATATATGCACACCTATGTTTATAGTGGCACAATTAGTAATAGCTAAATCTTGGAAACAGCCCAAATGCCCATTAACTGATGAATGGATAAAGAACATGTGTTTTTAAAAAATATAATGGAATACTACTCTGCCACAAAGAAGGATGAGCTCAAGACATTTCTAGGTAAATGGAGGTACCTTGAGACCACACTGTTAAGTGAAATAAATTGAACACATGTGTTTAAATATTGGACTGTTTCTCTGGTGTGAGAAAACAAAGTCGGAACTAATGTACAACAGACACTGGGAAATGGGAAGAAAATGCTCAACTGGGAAGGGAAATAAGGGGAGGGAGAGGAGGAAAGAAAGGAGAAGACAAGAAAGAAAGCAAAAACAGGAAAAAATGGAAACAAGGCTTTTGTATATAGGGAGGGGAGGGATGTTTGAGGGGAAGGAGAAAAAAAGAAGAGGCAAGATATATCATGTGTATGTGCAAACTCCCTATGATGAGTGTTATCATTATGTATATCTAAAATATACTAGCGGCCGGGGATTTAGTTCAGTGGCACTGCACCTGCCTGGCAAACTTAGGGTCCTGAGTTCAATTCCCAGTACTGTCAAAAAAAGAAAAAATCAGCACTAGTGCTAATTCTAGGTGGAAATTTTGATGAAGAACAGGATCTGTGCATAGTCTTTATCTCCCTACCGACTGCTTATCAGTTATAAGAAATTAAAAACAGAACGGTAATCCTACAGTGGAGAACTCAGATGGTATCTTGACAGATCAAAATGAACACTATCGATCGATGAGCGACAGACGTGATACCCCGCTAGTGATCAAAACCACCTGGGTAGTCTTCTCGCCAAGACAGCAGCACATCTGAATCTAATCACAAAGACGTGTCAAACAAGCACAAGACGATGAGTTCTCTGTGTTTAAATAAAAGGGCAGAGACACTGTATTCTTCAAAAACGTCAAAGTTAAAAGGGGCTAACACGTCAAATAGACGCAACACCTGATGCTGGAGCAGACACTGCCGGGGTGGAGACAAGGGACATCATTAGGTCAGCTGGCAGAGCTCAGGTGTAGGATGTGGTGTGTCACGTGAAGTGAAGAAGCTGGTAACTTTTCTGTGGTTATGTAAGAGAATAGCCCTACTAGGAGACACACGTGTTAGCAGTAAAGGTCAGGATGTGTATTTAACTTATCATCCAAAGCCTCACAAAAACAAGTCGGTAGCAGGGCTGAGGGCCTGTGAGTGAGGACAGCACAGTGACCGCAGTTAAATATAAAGCAAACCACCAGGTTGAGGCAAGTAAATCATGTATATAAGGTTCCTCTGGTTTTTTGGTACCATTTTTATTACTATAACCTATTGTAGTTTGAATTTATTTTCATGTTTAAGGATACAAAGAAGAGTATTTAGGAGTCTTTCAGAAACTAGAATTGAATGACATTACAGAGAGGGTCATCATAATTCTGTGCACTTAAAAGCTTTCTCTTTCTTTTCTTGGCAGTACTTGAGATTGAACCCAGGGCCTTCATACTGAATTATATCCAATGTCTGACTGAGTTGCCCAGGCTGGGCTCAAGCTTGTGATTCTCCTGTCTCACCGTTCCAGGGTGCTGGGATTGTAGGTATGTATCACTATGGTATTTCTTACCCTTTAAGGAAAAACTTTTGATTTTTATAAGTTCTCAAATAGACAGTGGTATATCACATCTAATATTACCTAGAGTTTTAGCATTGCTATTTTATTCCTTGCTTTCTTGATTATAGATAATAAAATTATTTTTTAAAAATTAAAACATCTTTTGTAGAATATGCAATTTGAAGTTGCCATTAAAACAAATGTAGGTCCCTTATATGAGCTTTGGGTTTCTCTTGTTCTTGTTTTTCTAGGAGCTTAAGATTCACCATTAGGTTATTTGAGCTCGCTGTTTTCCTAGTGTGGGCATTCACTGCTACGAATTTCCCATGTAAAACTGCTTTCATTGTATCCCATAGATTCCTATATGTTGTACTGGCATTGTCATTAAATTGTAAAAACTGTCTAATTTCTTCTTTAATTTCTGCTGTGACCCATTGGTTGTTCAGGAGAGTATTATTCAATTTCCATGTGTTTGTGAAGTTCTTATGGTTTCTTATGCTATTTATCTCCAGTTTAATTGTACTATGGTCTGACCATACACAAAGGAACTTCAATTCCTTTACATTTACTTAAACATGTTCTATGAGTTAGTATGTTGTCTATTTTGGAGAATGACTCATGTGCAGCCGAAAAGAATGTATATTGATTTTGTGGGATGGAACAGTCTATAGATATCTATTAAGTCCCTTTGCTCAAAAGCTTGGTTCAGTTCTAGTATTTCATTGTTGATTTTAGTCTAGATGATCTATGTGACATTGGGATACTGAGGCCCCCCACTACAACTGTATTAGTGCTTATTTGGTGTTTCATGTCCCTTAATATTTGTTTTGTATAGTTGGGGGCAGACATATATTTTTTGTTTTATTTTGTTTTTTGAGACAGGGTCTCACTATGTAGTTGAGACTGACCTGGAACTCACTATGTAGCCCAGGCTGTCTTGAACTCACAGCAATCCTCCTGACTCAGACTCCCAAGAGCTGGGATTACAGGCGTGCGCCACCATGCCTGGCTCTGGTGCATATATATTTATGATTGTCATCTCTTCCTCTTGGATTGTTCCCTTTACAAGGATGTAGTGGCCTTCTTTGTGACTCTTAATTAGTTTTGACTTGAAATTTACTTTGTCTGCAAATAAGATAGCTACCCCCTGCTTTTTTTCCAAGCTCCTGTCACATGGAAAACTGTTTTCCATCCTTTTACTTTCAGTCTGAGTATCTTTTTCAAGTAGGTGTTTCTTGTATACAGCATATTGTTGGATTTTGCTTCTTAATCCATTCTGCCAGTCTATTTCTTTTGACTGGTGAGTTAAGGCTATTGACACTGATGGTTATAACTGATATGTATTGACTTCTCATTGTCATGTTATTTTCCTGTTGTTGCTGGTTCTTACAAAGAATCAACAATTGGGATTTCATCTTTTTAAAAAGTTTCTGCACTGCAGAGAAATCACAAGCAGAGCTAAAACATAACCCACTATGTGGGGGAAAATTTTTACCAGTTGTTCCTCAGACAAAGGTCTACTATCTAGAATATATAAAGATCTCAAAGAAATCAGACTCCCTAAATATAAAGACCCAATTCAAAAATGGGCAACTGAAATGAACAGATATTTCTCAGACAAAGAAGTAAAAGCAGCAAATAATCATATGAAAAAATGTTCAACATCACTGGTCATTTGAGAGATGCAGATGAAAACAACACTGAGATTCCACCTCACCCCAGAAAGAATGGCTGCTATCAAGAAATCAACCAATAACAAATGCTGGTGTGGTTGTAGGGAGATAGGAAGGGTGGAGGGTCTGAGGAATGGGTAAAAACAAGAACCTGATAAGTCATGTACAGTACAAGATCCCAATGATGAATATAACTGTATTGTATACCTAATATGTACCAATAAATTTAATAAAGATTTTAAAAAAACATGAGTCACAGTGCATATTTGTAGTACTTAGCCAACATGATCTCCCATTTTGAGTTACACATCACTTTTTTAAAAATCCAGTTTTACAGGTCTCTACCTTCCATATTTACTATAACAGTAGCTTTAAATCATAATAAAGCTAAAAAAAATAGATACTTCAATTGTTTGATCACCTCAACAGTAATATTAGGTCCAGTACAGGCAGAGAAAACAAGTGTACATTACTAAAGAAAAGGCTAACCAATGATTAAAGAAAGTTAGTGGCTCTGTAGCAAGCAGCATTGGTTTTGACCAGTTTCCATTAAAAATCGCTTTTCTCCTAAAGCAGATACAACTCCTCAGGAAACATAGTAGCTCCCATGTGTGAAGAGCAACTGTCAAATTATGTGGACTAAAATTCATTTTTGCTTTGAGAATGATCTGTGCACCTCCAAAAGTAATAAACAAACAACCATTAAATTTAAATAATACAGTTTAGGCTGGGCATGGAGGTGCACGCCTGTATCTTACACTACGGAAGGCCGAGGCAAGAGGATCATAAGTTCAGTTTCTGTCTGGGCAGCTTAGTGAGGCCTTGTCTCAAAATAAAAAATAAAAAGGGAAGGGGGACAGAGCCCAGTAGTTCAACCTATAGATTCAATCCTCGGTATCATTAAAAAAAAAAATTTTTTTTTTAAACCAAGAAGGTTCGATATGATTGACTGTATTGAGAAAATTGTCCTGTTTTAAAAATTTAATCTTCAACAGCATTAATGGAACAAGTGCAAAACAATAAGGAACTGTGATTTAATATTGAATCATCGTGTCATATTTCTGGATGAGTCTGAAAGTTCACTTTTAAACTGCAGCTCTTCTCTAATTGGCTGCTTATGAGTCATACATACAGCTGCTGACCTTTGTACCAATCTTTGAAAAGTCTTTCAGGCTGCATATGTGAAAGCAGATGGTGTTTTTCCTGGAGAGCAATATATATGCATGCAGTTCAGGTAGAGATGACATCACCCCTCTCAACAGCATTACCTCACCCCTAAGCAAAGGAATGAGTCACCCCGACAGTCAGCTGCACATCTCTTGGCAGAAAAAAATGTAGGTTGCGGTGATGCATTTTCACATTCCACTGATTCGTCCATGGAAGCAGCTATTTGTTCTGATTCGCTGCTCTGCATCTCAAATTAATTATGGGACCTGCTTTTCCCTTCAGTCATTTAAAAAAGCATTAAGTTCTTGTTATTTTGTATATATTTCCTCTATTTGTTTTTCCCTGTACATAATTTTAAAATAAAAGATTTGTCACATTGGCTAGCTAATTTAATACCAAAGACCTGGAGTTTTTATTTGTGCAGTCACCAAGCAGTTTAGTAATGTAATTACTATGAAAAATGCCAGACACAGAAAATGTAAAGCGACCAATACAGTAACCCCCGTTTCTACTATTTAGCTTCAATAATTATCAACACTTTGCAAATTATTTCATCTACCTCTACTGCTACTTACCTAATACATTCATATACTAAAGGCTTTTAATATTCAAATTTCTGATTATCTCAAAGATCAACTTTATAACAAATCCTAAGTCTACATCTTATACTCGATCTCCCAGTAAGGCCCCTTTCACCCTATTTTTCATGCACTAATTTACTTAAGAAACAAGACTATCCTGTAGAATGCCCCACTCAGGATGTAGCTGTCATTTAACTTGTTCCTTTACCTCCTGTATTTTCTGCAAAGTGTGATCAGACCAGGAACTTTGATTTTATGTGAGTTCAATTTCTTTTTATTTTTTACAAGAATATCTTATAGCTAGTGCTGTATATTTCCTATTACATTAGGGGTCTGCTGCAAAATCCACGGCTGTTTACTGTTTGGTAAGTAAAGTTGTATTGAAACATTCATTTGCATATTATCTAGGACTACTTTCAAGCTAAAACTGCAGAGTTGATTAGTTGCAACAGAAACCCTATAGCCCTCAAAGCCTAAGATATTTACTATCAGGTCCCTTATAGGAAGTTTGGTAACCCCTGTGATATATTGTATCCTGAGGCACACAGTGCTTGGCTGTCCCACTTCTAAAGTCACTATCAATCAGTGGGTTCATGGAAGTCAGCCTGATCTCTCCATTTAAAGTGTTCCAAGCCAGATGTGGTGGTGCACGCCTGGAATCCCAGCACTCAGGAGACTGAGGCAGGAGGATGGCTACAAATTAATTCAAGACCATCCTGGGCTACATAGTGAGTTCAAGGCCAGCCTGAATTATATAGCAAGATCCTGTTTCCAAAAACCAACAAATAAATAAACAGACAGATAGTGTCCCATCAACTTTCCACTGTTTTAGTATTGACTAAAACACTATAAATTCACTATACAAGGAAGTAAAATAGTGATTACCTAAATAGTGATTTTTAATTCTACATAATTGTATCTATTAGCTGGAATGTTTCTATGAAGAACTTTTCTCATTCTGCTTGGGAAGTCAGATTTGTATACACATTTTGTCAATTAGTAACTTACATTAACCACTCTCAAATCCCCAAAATTGTATCTAGAAGAAACTCATGTGCAATAAGACTGAAAACTGAAAATGGCTTCCAAAATTTCCTGTGTTCCTTCCATAACCAAGAAAGAGGAAAAGGGAACACACAGCTCTGATAGTTACAGAAGCCAAGTGCTATGTACAAGCTAAGAAGCAGTAAAAGTTGAAAAGAACAAAGGGGAAGGAAGAGTGTGGCAAGATGCAGACTCGCCAAGAGGAAGAATGAACACAGACTGCAAAGGAGGAGGACAGGAAAAACATCAATTATCCTTCAACAAGTACTGCAAGGGTGCACATCCGCTCCCACCCAAAGAACATCTCTAGGACATTACAGTAACTGACACTTACATGATCCCAAGGAACTAATACAAAGACCAAATTCACTAATAAACAATACTCCACTTAAAGTGCTAAACTGCTGACTTTTTGTTATCTGGAAGCCCTTTTCACCTTGAACATCCCTTTCCTAGTCGGGCTGGCTGTTTTGCAAATAGGTAACTGACAGGACAGGCACCCTCAGGACAGCAAAGCTTCTCTCTGGGGAGCTGACTGTACCTAACCCAGGCCCACCCCCTTAATCTCTGACTCCTCCACTCACTTACAATGGAACCCTGGATCAAAATGAACACTTTACAGTTTCACAAAATTTCTCACATTATTTCACTTGATTCTCACAATCATTCTCAACAACTATTTTAAAAGGTTTAAGCCTTTTTGGTCCCCAAACTACTGATGGATGTTTTCATCTAACAGGCTTCCTGACTTTACCTACTTCTTTCCCAGGTCCCCCAACTTCTCGACAATCAAATGGAAATAACTGGTGACTATCTCTTCCAGTGTGAGACTTTCACTGAGCCTCTAATGAATCAAGAAGTCATCTCATCAAGCCTTTGCGTTATTATAAGGTTATCTTTGTGTATTTATATTTTTAAAAATTCATATTCACATCAAGTAGTAGTAGAGGCATGATCATGCCACAAACAGGTACAAATTCCCTATGATGTTATCATTGTGCATATCTAAAACGTACTAATAAAAAGTAGTACTTAAAGAAGCCTGAAGAAAAGCAGAAAAATTCATAAAATTTCACTAAAGCAAATTTATCCCTGGAACACTTTTCCCCCACTCTGATTCATTACTCAATTTTAAAATGTTAGATTTTATTTATAGATTGATTGATTGGTTTTTTTGAGACATGGTCTCACTATGTAGTTGAGACTGACCTGGAACTCACTATGTAGCCCAGGCTGGTCTCGAACTCACAACCATCCACCCGCCTCAGCCTCCTGAGTGCTGGGATTACAGGCGTGGGCCACCAAACCCAGCTCAAGATCTTCCTCTGTAAACTCCTCTTGAACCCTTCTCCACCCTCACTACCAGTCAACTGTCACCCACACCTGACTTACTCCTATGCAGGCTCTTACCTACTCCAGCCAACTAGAAGTCTTGCCCCATTTCTGCACTTGGTCCAGCCCATTCAGTGACCTCTTCCACTTCAACTCCTTCCAAGGTATCCTGTGACTCACAGGATAAAATCTAACCCCTAACATGGCTCACCAGATCCTGCGTCCCTTGGACTGACCCCCTCAATGGGTTCATCTGCTGCTGCTCCTTGTTGCCAACCTCAATTCCTCTCAGTTCCCTGAGCATGCTGTGAAAATTCTCGCCCCTTGCTTGCTTTTTCCTCCCTAACAGCACCTTTTCCCCACGCTGTTCCCTTCGTGTTCCTAGGCAGCTCCATATCCACCAATCTCCTAAGGAGTCTTTTCTGACCATCAGAATAGGTACCGGTTACGCTGCCGCACTTAGTGCTTCCCCCTTGGCCTTGGGCAGTTACCACACCCAGTCATATTTTTATACTATAATCATTTCCTATCTGTCTCCCTAGCGGCACCACACAGTGCCACAGAAGTTTCTTGAGTTCTCCCTTCTGCAACACATTATACTAAAACAGTATGTTTCCTGAGAGCAGGGACCACTCCAGTCCTGAGCACTGTTATACCCAGCACAGAGGGCTGTATGGCCCACCAATACAGTGATGAATTAGGTTTGGCGTATGTTAACTTGGGGTGCCTGTGACTAGCACACTAGGGTTTACCAGTTGAATCCTCATAATGTGCTGAGCATCATGGTAAGTATTCTGTACACATGTCTTTGAGAAGACAACTTTAACAAGGCACATGAAGTATTACACTAGAAAAATGAAAATACACTGCTAAGTATTGAGCCCTTTTAAAAACTATGAAATGGCGGGAAGAAGTATGATGACCTAAGGTTAAGTCTTGGCTTTACTACATCAGATAAACCTCTGATCTTTATGGAGCCCTAATATTCTTATCTGAGAAACAGAGGTATTTATTTCATAAAGATCTATTAATGAATAGATAAGAATAGATTTGATATCACTTTACAAACAGGTGCTAAATGAACAATAGTTTTTACAGATATGACGACCCAGGACCACTTCTTTTAAACTTCTAATGTAATATGTATGTATGTGTGTGCTGAAACACATTATGCACAGACTTACATTTTTTAAAAGTTTAAAAACTCAATGCAGAAACATCTGACCACTATAATTCATAAATCTTATGTTATACTGTTTATGGAAACATAGAAAAGAATTGTTTCACTAATATAAAATTTCAAAAATAATAAAAGCTTTTAGAATTCAAAGATGTGCTCCAAAGATAACTTCAAGGGGAAAGTAGACTGAAAGCTCAATTGTGTCAGCTCAGTCTCTCTCTCTCTGTCTCTCTCTCTCTTTGGTACCGGGGATTGAACATGGGTCCTTGTGCTTGCACACAGGTGCCAGAACCACTGAGCTAAATCCCAGCAGTTTCTATCTTAGTGATAGATTTACCACATCATTTAAAAACAAAGCCTCGAAACCAAATAAAGATCAATTCAATGTAGAATTAAATACATCAAACTGATACCAATTTTTGGTTCATGTGACATTTCTTACTGGACATGGTGACACATGTCTAGAATTCTGGTTACTTAGGAGGCTGAGGGAGGATTACATGTTTGTGGCCAGCCTGAGCTACCTGGCGAGAACTTGTCTCAAAATAAAAATTTTTTAAAAGCCTAGAAATGTGGCTCAGCACCAGAGTGCTTGCCTAGTACGCATGAGGCCCTGGGTTCAATCTTCTGTACAAAAACAAAACAAAACAAAAACAACAACAACAACAAAACAGTCCTAAATTCTTTGATTAGAACACAGAAGTTCTAAAGAATCATAAGATTTCAAACACTAGAAAGATGTTAACAAGTTTACTTTTATATATTTTAACTTTTCAAAAATGATATACTATGTATAGGACATAAAATACACAACTACACTATTACATGCCAGAAATATTGGTAACTTTAACCAAAAAAGATGCTCTACTATTGCTGTGCAGTGGCCATGCTGTTTTTATTCACACTACTGCTAACAGTCAGGAGTCCCTTACTGTTGAACTATAACTCAAAGACTCAGGCAGTGCAGTTAAGAATAGTTAGATGATGTCAGAGGAGAGGAGATAAGATCTCTCAGCAGAACTGGTTATTAGTCAGAACTCGCCACAAGTGACATTTTAAGAAAGAAAATTCCCTAAAATGACTTGGTGTTTATTATCTTCAAAGACTGAATGACTTAATCCAGGAACAAAAAGTACCAAGTAGATAATAAACGTTTAACACCCTTTCCTTAATTTAGGCAACTTATAAATACTTGAAGGAAAACTATTAGACTGATTTTATAAGCACATTCATGATGAAAAAAAAAATGATCTCTGCCTTCACCTAAACTAACAGACATTTGTGAAGTAGGCAAAGAAAGAAGAGAGGGAGGCAGGCAGGAAGGAAAAGATCTATTTCCTAAAAAATGGGGGCAAGTCAGTTTCTCATTTGGCAGCATACATGCCAAAATAAATTAGTTTGGTTCACACCACTGCTTGGCTTTCAGCCATGCTAAGGGATTAATAAAATTAAACCCTGTTTCATTTCCATAATTAAAAGAAAAGCAATTAAACTAAGCAATTATTTCAATATTGGCTGGCCACATAACTGACAATCACTCTACAAAACAAACCACTATCTTAAATGACACAGACAGACTCAATATGCACAACTTAATGTACAAAGGAAAACAATGTAGACAATTTGGATGATTTCCAGTGTGAGTGACTGTTTAAGAGACTGCAGCTACTTCTATCATAAAGAAGTACTCAAGTCTGGACTCTGTGGACAAAGCAGCAATCAGGAAAGGTGCACTCATTGCAAAGCAATGCCCCTTTCCCAGCCCTGTACTGATTGGGATGAATCCAAGCTGCTACAGGTAGAAAGGGGAACCGAGAGTACCAGCATCACAGCTGTTTACTTCTGCACCTGTCTGAAACAGCAGGGCATAGTCCCTGAGGAGGAGCATACCCGAAATAAAACAAAACCCCATATTCTAAGTATAACTTAGAGCAGAGTTTGCTGTTTTATTTTGTTGCTTGAGACAGGGTTCCACCACAAAGTTCAAGCCGGCCTTGAACTCGCTACGTAGACCAGGCTAGCCTTGAACTTGAGGCACTCTTCCTGCCTCAGCCTCCCCAAGTCTAATACCACACCCAGAAAGCTATTTTTTTTAGGAGGAAAAAAAGGCATTTTAACAGGAAACAAAACAGAAAACAAGTATATGGTATCTCTAAATAATGAAAAGGTTAAGGTGTTCATCTAACCACAAATTAGTTACATTATATATACAAATTAATATTATACAATACAAGGTAATGTATACATAAATTATAATATTCTTTATGAAGGCATTCTAAATAAAGACAAGAAAACTATTTGTATTTATGTGTCCCAGATATGGAGAAGGAGATAGTTGAAGGATACTTTCTCTACTTAGACTTGGAGTGTGATCCAAAGGCTGCCTGAAGAAGATCCCCATGAAAAAAATTACTGCCAGGAATGGTGGTGCACTCCTATAATCCTAGCACTTAGGAGGCTGCAACAGGAGTATTGCTTCAAGTTCAAGGCCAGCCTTGGCTACATAGCAAGACCCTTTCTCAAAAAAAATAATTATGCTAATAAGTTATGAAACAAAACTTTAAAACAATCAGCAAGAAGCCACAGACAAAGCTTCTTAGTGCTTTTTCAACGTTGAGTCTGTACGTAAATTATCAGAAGAAAGCAAATCAGGTTTTACCTCAGGAGGCCTGTCTGAAAATTTAAAGTAAAAATCTTAGCTACTATTAACTGTCTAAAATTTCACTCTCAGTACCTGGGTCAGATTTGTTAAAGCTCACGCCATGAACCTCAGGTGCATCATTCAGTTTGACACACACAAGCGGGCACACATACACGCACACACACCAATGGCTTTGGCTTGACAGAAATCAGTATTCTTTTGAGGAAGTGTGCAGATACCTTGACAATAGGAAAGAGCAGCAAATGAGAAATGAATCCCAAGGTACCCCAACTTTCTGTCAGCGCACAACTCATTCTAAACATAATGCAAAACACTTGGTCTTACCGGAACTGCCAGTCTCCCTTTTCCAGCAGGAACCTTCACTGACATAATCAAAACACCAGTGAAGAAACATAATATACTTCCAGATCAGAAAAGGTTAAGCACAACATCACAGCAAGCCAGGAGGCAATGAGATATGTACCTAGTAATAATCTATAATGAGTTTGATTTTTGTGAGTGTGTTTTTAAAGTCTTTAAATGTAGTAAAAGAAGAAGTTCAAAATTTTCTCTAGATAACTTGGGTGTTTCAAGTACTTGATTGTATCTGATTCCTGAAGTCAGAACAATTAGATTTAATCCAACCCGCTAATTTTACAGAGAAGAACATTAGAGCACTACAGGATTAGTCAGTTCACCTAGCAAGTTAATGGTGGAACCATGAACCAAAGCACTCAAATTCAAGTTCCCTCTCCCCGAGAACTGAATCAAATTCAATGGTTAGGTTTAATGTTGCCCTTATGGGGAAATTTGATTTGGTTCTTGTCCAATTCAATGTGCAGCCAGAATCATGGAAAAGAATTAAGTTCGTGAAGCAAGGTATCACTGGATTATAAATGTTGGCAATGTTCATGAAAGCTGGCGCGAGATACACTTAGAAAGATTATAATACTCTATGCATCCAGTTCAGCACATCTGACACAGTGGTTTTTGATCTTCCTTTTGTGATATTCTGCCCACCTTCTGAACATAACGTCTGGATGATGTACAGTACATACCTTGTTGAGTAATAGATGATTCAGGCTCACTACACAGTCCCTTCTTCCCACTAATATGTTCCTAATCTCACAAGTATCACCTTTATCATAGACTAGATTAGCAATTTTCCAAGTGTGGCCTGTGGGCTCTTTGAGGATGGTAGAAGGTCAAGCAGTTTCCATAATGAGACGTTACTAGCTGCTTCACTGTTTTTATTTGCACTGATGCTACAAGAAGGTTGGTGGTGTTTTCACATGAATTGAGTACCAAACTAGTAGGTGCTGTATTCACTGACTCATTTAC
>NW_022900914.1:61386883-61396389 GCF_012274545.1 Fukomys damarensis
AAAAAAAAAAAAACAAAAAAAAAACTGCTGCACTTAAGAATGTTCTTTTGTGTGATTCTGGAATTTTCTTTTCTTTTCTTTTTTGGTAATGGGGATCGAACTCAGGACCTTGCATTTGCGAGGCAGGCGACAAAACCACTGAGCTAAATCCCCAGCCCTTAATTAATAATGTTCTTAATGAAGGAACAAATATGGTTAATTTTATTAAATCCTGACCCTTAGTATGTACATTTTACTCTTCTGCATGACTAATCAGGAAGTATAAACTGAAACACTAGTTATCCTCTATTAAACCAGAAGTTAGATCTGAAAAAAAATGCAAAGACAATGCCACTTTTCTCATTAAATTTTTTCTACTGAAAAATTACTCTTGATAAAAATGTTATTATGTAATAGGTTTATTATGATTCAACAGATTAGTAAGTTTTTATGATTCAACAGATTAGTAAGTTTTTTGAAAGCTTATTTTAATTTTGAATCTCATAAATATAGACAGAGCCCATGGAGGAAAAAGTTCTTTGAAGCCCCCAATGAACAAAGAGCTTAAGACTCACTGTATTCCATTAACCTCTGGAGTTCATAGAGGAGATACACACACACACACACACACACACACAGATAGAGATAAGGTTTAATACTGTACAGTTGGGTCAGCCTGGATTCAATCTTTACCATGGAATAGGTCTAGAACTTCAACTAAAAAGACTTCTCTGAGCTTCAGTTTTTCTCTTTCACAAAATGGAACCAATATCTCCACATCCTCTGGGTTACTCCATGGATTACACTGTGTGAAAGGAACATCAAGTACAGTATACATTACAATGCCAAGACCAGTTACGTGGACAGAGAATCCACGTACAAAACATATGTTCTCAGGAAATGGGCCCAAGAATTTGAGGCAACGCTAAGTCTAGTAAACATATGTAATCACAGATTTAAAACCTAGACACATTTTCTGTAAAGTAGAAAATTAAAATCCAAATAATATAAAGAGATCTCAAAATTCTTCTCTTGCACAAAAAGCAGCTCAAGAGTTTTTCATTTGTTGCTGTAAAGATGCACAACAAAACTCTTAATGTGCTTGCATGTCAGCATTTCAAAGCATTCTATCTGAAGCATCTATGACTCAGGGTGGGTGAGAAAGAGGAAACTTAAAGAAAGAGAACTTTGAAAGAGATCATAGTAAGTAACTTGCTGGGGTTGGTACCTGCCTATAATCCTAGGATTCTAGGAAGCAGAGTCAGGAGGATCTGAAGTTTGAGCCCAGCCCAGGCAACTTAGAAAGACCCTGCCTTAAAAAATAAAAAAGCTATGGGGATGTAGCTCACTGTGAAGGCTCTTGGTTCAATCTCCAATACCACAAAACAAAAACAAAAACAAAAAAAACACAGTTCAGATATTCGCTATTTGTAAGAAAACCTCTGAGTGTGACTAGCTGCTTATAATTTAAATACACTCAACAGCACCTGGGTTATTACAACTATTTGCATTCTGCTTTGTCATACCATGCAAAATATCTTTGTATATGTGCGTGCATGCATGCGCACATAAATGTTTTAGTTTGCAAACACACTCATGCTTTGCACCACAACACCCTGAAAAATTACCTCAGATATAAGTAGCTTACAATCTTCTCATTTTGCTGATCATCTTTTATGTCTAGTTTAGAAACAAAGCAAAACATGCAAACCCAAGCATAATTCTAGCTGAAGCCAAAAACCCAGAAACTTCACCTGGAGTAGCAATCACTTTGAGTATCATTCAGAAAATTTGACTTCCAATTCAAAATTTTTAAAGTAATTTATAATAAAACTGCTATTTGTGTTAGTAAGTCACAATACAACAGGGGTTCACTATTTTCAAAAGGTATTTCAGAATACTGCCTGATGCACAGCAGGCACTCTGCAGTCTAGCCAGAGTTTAGCCACAGCAAACGTGGACATTTGGCAGTGCTACTGCCCTTCGTACCCACCTGGGCACAGCTGAGAACTCGGGCGGGTTTCTGGGAGAGCACAGGGGAGTTCTGTTACAGAGGGAAGCCGCTTTCTCATGCCAAAGTTCCATCAGCACTACTCAGGTCTTCCTCACACCTCTTATGTTGGGCTTTGTCTTTCCTAAACCTAATGCCAATAAGAAGTTTTTCAAAGAAAAAGACTGACGATGAAATAAAAGACTATCACAGGTGGTATACTACATGAAGAACAATACAGTAGAAAGAAGGCCAAGGGCACTCTAGAAAATAGGTGCCTGCTTCAGTATCAGCAGTCACAAGTCAAAAGATGGACTGATTTTCAATGATTTAAACAGAATAAAGCTCCAGAAAAATTTAATCCATGAGCTTTCGCTTACTGCCTTTCTTCTTTGATTCCTACTTTACCAATGAGGACATTAAAACTCTGAGGGGCTAAGTCACAGTCCTGAGCCAGGGTAGAGTTGGAAGCGAGGTCTCTGAATGTGTGCTCATTCCACTCTACCATTCTAGACTGCACAACTATTAAGTACAAATTCTCTGCAAATCATCAAATTTATCTAAAATTACATTCCAAGAAAATTTCAGGTGGACCGTGCTTACAATTAGGATGTAACTGAGAGACAATGTAGGGAATAACAATTTGTGGCATTCTGCAGGGCAAATCTCTAGGAAAACTCAGTTTTGATTTATATTTGTCTGATTATTCCCAGGGATCTTGTGATAAGAATAAAAACGATGATTGTGTTATAGATCAGGTGATGTGCTGACAGAGCAGATAGTATTCCTCAGTTACTCATTTCTATGATTAACTCATTTAATACCCAAAACAATCCTAAGAAGTAGGTGCTATTATCCCAACCCCATTTACAGGAGGGGACTGAAGGATAGAAAAGCTATGTCCCCAGGTGATAAGAGGCCGTTGGTCCTAAAAACCCTGGCAACTGGGCCCTGAGCCCAAGCTTTATCAGCAAATCGATCAGCAACTATTGGCTACAGCTGTTTTTGAGTCAACATTTAATAGAAAATTCTTACCTCTGGCTTGCTAAGGCTGGAAGAAACCAAGGAACCAGACCCCACGTCCAAATCCCATTGCTTTTTACCATGATTCTCAGCGTCCAAGGCAGCAATTCGTCCATCTAAAGTGCTGATAATTACTAATGATCTGTAAATTAAAAATGAATAGAACAAAATTAGAAAAGATAGCTAAGATTCTGTGCACTTATTCCATACATTGGAAGAAAACTAACCCCCACTAATAAGAGGGGAGCCCAGCTCCAACACTTAACACCACCATTTGCGTCTAGGTTGTTTGTTTTTTGGGTCGAGATGGGGTCTGTGTAGTTCATATTGGCCTTGAACTCACTATGTAGCCCAGGTTGGCCTCAAATGCAGTGACCCTCCTGCCTCAGCTTCCCGAGTGCTAGGCTAACAGGCATGCACCATCAGGCCAGGCTCACCATCTGTCACTAGACCAGGAAGGTTTCAATATGCTCTTAAACTGTTTATTGCATGTACAGCAAGTCCCAGATTCCCCTTGTTCCACATCCAAATGCCTATGAGGAGCTCAACATTCTCTGCTCTGTCCTCGCCTACCTTTCCCACCTCCTGAAAGTCGAAACACAGTCCTTCCTAATCTTAACTTACCTCTTTACTCTCACTGAAACGGGGCTTCACTAAGGGGTATTCCTTCTCTACAGAGGCAAAGGGAATTTTCCACTCCTATAACCCTGGACTCCTGGGCCCAGGGATGGAGTGGGTGCACTCCTTGTCTCTTCCCAGCCATTTCTTAACCATTTTCCTTCTCTCATTGAAAATGCTCAGTATCAGACTGTTTCATCCAGATCCCCTCCAGTCATTATGTACTGAACCTTAGGTTAGTCCAGAGCATTTCAGCAGCTTCACACACTTCTACCTCAGTTATGTTTTTCCCTTATCTACCTCCCTTAGCCACCTGCTATGCCTTGTGTCTAGATGTCTCCTCAAAGCCTCATGCAGCCATAGGTGGGGCTTTTCAGAGATGGCTGGACCTAGAGTGTGACTGACTCATGATGCAATGCTAGGATTAAGGGTCTGTTATTACTAAATCAGTCCACTGATTGGTTTGGCACTGCCCTAATTGTAGTTGCGCAGCATAAAAAATGGGCAGAAAGAAGCTATTAGGGTATCTTGCTCCTGCCCACCATAGACTGTTTCTCCTCGGTGATGCCCCTCTGTCATGCCACTCTGCCTTGGAGCCAGCTGATTATGGACTGACACCTCTACAAACTGTGAACTAAATAAGCCTTTCCTCCTCGAATTTTGGGTATTTTGTCTCAGTAAAGAGAAAAGTAACTAAGACACCATTCCTGTGATCAAACCCTAGGCTTATCTTCATCAGTAGCAACCTCCCTACTCATTGAAATTTTAAGCATTCCACCCCCAGACACCAAGGTCTCTTTTTTCAGCTCAGTCCCTCTGCCTCCCTGACTCCCACAAATCTCTGACCAGAACCTGCAAGTCAATGATCCTAGGAGTTTCACCACCATCATGTTCTTACTTCTTTCTTACCTACTGTAAACTCCAGTCCCTCACCCTATCCTAAGCACTAGCTTGCATCCACCCTCAAGTCCCTCTGCCCTCCTTCACCTTCACAGTGGACTGGAAGGACTCCAACCCTGGTTAAATCCCATTTCTCCACTCTCCCACACCTGCATCTGTGCAAGTGAACACAGCTGGAGAAAAACATAGTCCCACGAACTGTTCTCACGTTAACTCATGGCCATGCCCTTGCAAAGGCCATGAGTGATGCTCAGCAATCAGAATGTGCTTCCTAGTCTACACCCTATCTCAGGGAATCTAAGTTAGTTACCTCATTTCTCCTCTCCTTAAACTTGATGCCAGTTCTTCCAAGCTCACAAATCTCAGTGGCTATGCTTCCCATTTTACTAAGGAAAAGAGAGGTAATCACAAATTTGCTTCCCACCACCACAGCTGTCTAGTTATCCACACCTGGACTGACAAACGCTGACCTCCCGCTGACAGTGCAGGGAGGCTGTCCAGTGTCACATCCACTCCCAACTCCTCTCCATCAGCAACAGAGCTCCCCACACGCACACGTGAAGACTTGCTCCTTCCTGCAAACACCTCCTCTTACTGCACATCATCAAGTACTCCCTCTCCTGCAGCATTCCCTGCAGCACTTGCTCTAGATTCAGTGAAAAAATGTGTTGAAAGCTAATTCCCAATGAGGACTTAAGAAGTGGGGTCTTTGGGAGATGATCAGGTCATTAAAGTAGAGCCCGCAGGAGTGACATCAGTATGCTTATAGAAGTGGCCCCAGAAATTCCCCCAACCTCCCATCACGTAAGGACAGAAATAGAGGAACAGGCCTCATGAGACACTGAATCTGCTGGTGCCTTGATATTGGATTTCCTAGCCTTCAGAACAATGGGAAATAAACTTTCAAGCAACCTAATTCATAGAATTTTGTTATAGAAGGTTGAAGAGATAAAAACAGCATCCCAAATTGTTATTATTTCCCCCACTTTAAAAACCAAACCAAGGATGGGGAGGTAGTTCAGTGGCACAGCACTGCAAGCACAAGGCCCTGAGTTCAATTCGCAGTACTCAAAAGCAAAACAAAACAAAACCCCTAAAAACCCAACCATCCAGGCATGATTGCACAGGCTTGTAATCCCAGGCTGGCAGGAGGATCACTGCAAGTTCAAGGCCAGCCTGGGCCACATAATGAGACCTTGTCTCAAAAAAACCAAAAAAACCTAAATCAAAACAAACCAGACCTTAAAAATACATAAATAAATCAAACCAGTTCTAACAAACCACTGTCCCTGCTGTAGCTCCCAATAGAGGTTGTTGCATATTTTCATGTCTCCAAATCCTCTCCTCCCCACCTGTCCTGCACTATTTCTAATAGCATTTGGTGGTATCACCCTTCCAAAGCAGCTCTCATTAGACACCAATGACATTTCCATTGATAAATATGGGGTCCGCCTGGGGTCTCACTTCCTGATGGTCCACAGCATCCAACCAGCTACCTCTCCCACCCTCCATAAAACAAACTCTGCTACACTGTACCTCCTGAGTGTTTCTTTTGTTTCTCCTACCACTGCTCAATCCTATGCTTCTTTCTCAGTTTCATTTTCTGGTTCCTCTTCATCTTTCCTCTCTCCTAAAATAGTCTATATCTACATGTCATTTTCTTTATGAACTCATCCAGTCTCATAGCTATAAATACTCTATGTAGATGCTGGCAACTCCCAAATTTATAACTGATTCCAGGCCTCTCCCTGAGCTGAGGGACGTTCATATTTAAATTCCTACCACATTTAAGTTGCCGAACAGACTTCTCAAAGCTCACAATATCCCAAATCAGTACCCGCTTTGGGGATGCCCTCAAATTTTCAAACATATACAGGATTCTCCCACTGCAGGGCCATGCAGCCCATTCAAGCAGGCTCTCCAAAGGAATTTGTTAAATCAAGATGAGTCAGTCAGTTGTCCTAGGAATTTGTTAGGCTTATTTGTCTGTTTTAAAGACCACACAAATTTTAACCATGTGTAATTATGGGGATGCTAAGGATTTTAAACTGAAACTTTATGTCTTCCATTACACTTGATCAATGAATCAGGACAATTAGTTCAGCTAAATCTATCTGAAACCTTTCAAAGAACAATTTACAAAATAAACATAAAATCATTAATTTTATCACTTAATTTCCATACTATACATACACTAATTCACATTTTGAATTTTTCAAGTGATAATCTAGTCTAATTTGTGAAAAGAAAGACTTTGCCACACTACAAACTCTTGTAAGTTAGATGACAAGCCACAGAAAGACAATAGCCCCTCCCCACAAGGTGTCCTGCTTCCTGATTAAATCTAACATGAGCAGGAGGAGTAAAAGAATAGCCTGAGTAAGAAAACTGTTTTATAATGAAGAGTATAAAAATTCAAAACAAAGTCATACTTTAGACATGTCTCCAAACAAATAAAAACAGAATCTAGCCAGGGATTTAGCTCCGAGGCCTGCCTCGAAAATGCAAGGGCTGGAGTTCGATCCCCAGTACCAACAAAACAAAACAAAACAGAATCTAATCAAGTTAGAGACCAACAGTTGAGTCAAGTTAACTTTCCTCTAGTCCTATTATAGAAATGCTATTTGTTCTGTTCAAATATCATTAACCACAAATAAAATGACCAAATTAAAAAAAAAAACTTCAGTTGAAACAAAACTTCATGTAAGCAAACAGTGTTAGCCCATGAACACTTAAGGAGACCTTTTGAACACTTTAGATACAATTTTTCAAAAAATTCAGAACCAACATTATTCATTTATTACCCTGGTATTCTATTTACAACAACCAAAGAAGCTGCTCTTAAATCTGTTCCTTTTCCATTAGCACTGCCACAGCCCTGGGAGATTCTTTCTCATCACCCTGAACACCTTGTAAAGTTCTCTGACATATTTGCCTGCCTTATGTCTCTTTCTCGTTCTTCCAATCTCTTGCTTCTTTTTTGTGTTTGGGGTCTCACTCAGCAATTCAGATTGGCTTGAACACACAGCGGATCCTCCTGCCTCAGCCTCCCCAGAGTACTGGGATTACAAGGCATGCACCACCATGCTCGGCCACAATGGTCTTGTTTCCACAGAAACAAAAAGCAATATGTGCACTCTGCCTAGTATGGCATACCTTTCACAGCCTGGGCTCAGTGTTCTTTCCCAGTCTCACGTTCCGTCTCTTCTGTCCTTCACCCCACTGCAACACACACTACCCACTCCAGGTTTCTAACCTTTCCAACGAAGTTCTTTTGTTCATTTATATTTTGCTCCATGTCTTAAAATATTACACTTGCCAAAGGAACACTTCTTTTAATGAATTTTCATCTTTAAAGGAAATACTTAAGAATGAATCTAAGTGTACAGGATTTTTGGGAAATAAATAAGTATAATTATTATCTAAGGTTTGATATAATACCATTCAAAGTAAAGAAATATGATTTTAAATTATCTTATTAAATAAATGCTCCTTATTAAAAATACTGACAGTCTCAGTGTTGTTAGTGTAGCTCAGTGGTACAGTACCTGCCTAACAGGTACAAGGACCTAGGTTCAATGCCAGCATGATAAATAAACACATAAATAACCCTGGATCCCTCTATGCTGATTTATAGGGGTACTAGAGCTTTGGCTTAGGAGCTGCTGCTCTGTGTCACTGCATGGACTTTCCAATGTGTCCCTGCCTGTACAGTCTTTGACAATTTGCAGTCAAGGACTTGATCTTTTTACTTTGTTCTCTTCACCCTCAGTACTTCTATGACACCTATTACCCAATCTACTATAGCTAACTCTTTTATTTATTTATTTATTTATTTATTTATTTATTTATTTTGGTTTCTTGAGACAGGGTCTCACGATGTAGTTCAGACTGCTCTGGAACTCACTGTGTATCCAGGCTGGTCTCAAACTCACAGTGATCCTCCTGCCTCAGCCTCCTGAGTGATGGGATTACAGACGTGCACCACCACGCCCAGCCATTAACTCTTTAACACAATTATCTCTCTGTCAGACTTGGAGCTTCTCAAGGAAAATACATTTATTTACCTTCAGGATCTAACAGCGTACAACATCTAGTCCTTAATGAACTGCAGTAAATATTTGCTGAATGAATTAACTCTGGTAAGACAGACATCCACAGAAAACAAAAACAGAAGAGGTATGAAAAGAGGTGACCCATCTCCAATCATGCATCATCTAATTCTGGACAGAAGTGGAAAGTCAGGTTTCCTAACTCTAATTCTATTATTCTGTCAACTCTAAGTTTGCACCAACTTACCTCAGTTCACACATGGAGTATATTTTGAACAGAAGTCTCCTAACTACTATTTTGTGAACTCTAAGTTTGTGTAAGTGGCAACTACTGTATTATTCCAATGTGCGGCATATTATTTCTTCCAGAAATCTCATCAAGATGTCATTTATCTTCTAATTGCTCTGACTATGCCCTCAACTGAGCAGAAATGACCTCATGCCACAATGAATACACAATTTTTAAAGAACTGTTTGCTCTGACTTAAGTCACCCAGAACACCTGGCTGACTTAGTTGTGTCTATTGAATTCTGGTAAGTAGACAATGAATTCCTTCACAAGGTAATTGAGAAACTTTCCACATGAAGGAGTAGAAACAGGTAGGAGAGCATTGTACGGAGTGAATAGGTTCTATACTAAGTGTTTATTTTAAAATTTCACATTTCTTTTTTGGAAGGAAAACACTTCCCAAAGCTGAAAATCTGATTTGGTTGAATCTACTTTTTAAATTTACCCGAAGTCCCTACAACTTAACATATGTTCTCACTAAAGTAAGGGAATGCTCTAATTTACAAACAAATAATACTAATTGTATTTTACTTCCCAGCCCACACCTACTAAGCAAATCTTTAAATTAAACCTGCTTTATTTAAACGTATCGCAAGACTAGCCGTAATCCCAAACCAAAACAAATAAAACGAGCCGGGGGGGGCGGATTTAGCTC
>NW_022900914.1:61396650-61401535 GCF_012274545.1 Fukomys damarensis
CAAAAAAAAAAAAAAAAAGAGAGAGAGCTGGTGTGGTGGCTTACACCTGTAATATGGGGGGGAGAGCTGAGGCAAGAGTGTCACCATGAGTTCAAGGTCATACATAGGGAAACCCTGTCTCAAAAAAAACAAAAAACAAAATGTCCACTATATAAATACTAAGACCACCTGCCTTGGAAGCGCACGGATCTGAGTTCCATCCCCGGTACCAAAATAAATACATACATACATACATACATACATACATACCAAGCGTACTGGATCACTGACATATCTAGACTGTTAAAAAAAGTAATCCAATTTTTCAATGTTACAGGTAATATGAAACTGACTTACATATCCTTTCCTTGTTGTATTACAACATTTCTGGAAGCATTTCTATTGTATTCTATGAAACATTTTTAATCAAATGGTTACTTGCAAATAAAACATGGTTTTAAAATACACAATTTCCTTCCTTGTACAGTATTTAGCTCTGTAATTTACAAGCTACAGTTTTGTTTGTTTTCAGGGGCATGCACATGCTAAGCACAGGGTTCTATCACTCAGTTGCACCCACAGCCCCACCTCTACATGTGGGGTAGAACAATTGGTAATAAATACATATAAGCAGCTCCTCTTATAAAAGGAGAGATGCAGATAAAGTTTAGAGACAACAGTGAGAGAATGAGGCACACAATAACTACTGCACATTGTAACTAATAAAGTGAGGTTCTTTCTGCAAAATGCCTAAGAGCACACAGAGCTGAGCTCTAATAAAGGGCAGTCTCCTGTCCCTGTCACATACACATAGTATTTGGGCATCAATTAAATGAAAGACAAGTGCAGACAAAGGTAATCCTTACCCATGAGCATGTTTATTTTGTCTTTCAACTTGCTTTAAAAGTTATTTGTAAATTATTTAAATATGATTTTTAGATGGCCCAGAGTCTACAGTCAGAAGAGCGAGCAGGGATGGGACCAGGTGACTGACTTCCCTTTCAAACACTATATTCTGAGATGTATATTAGTCAATGTTCCTGGTGGTTAAAAACTGATAAGCATGAATATAAGCCTGAAAATCTGAAAAATAGATTTCTGAACCTTTGTTTCACATCACATCAGTTTGTAAAAGGAGAGAGAGGAAAGGGCCAGGAATTTAGCTCAGTGGTTCTGGCACCTGCCTCACAAGCACAAGGACCCAAGTTCGATCCCCAGTACTAAAAAAAAAAAAAAAAAAAAAAAAAAAAAAGAGAGAGAGAGCAAGGAAAAAGAAAGAGGGGTTGAATCATCTTACATTTACAAAGTATTTTCATGGTGTCTCATTTATGCCACAAAAATTCAGATCATAGATGCACAAACTGAAGAAGCATCAGAGATACATGTCAGATTAGTACTTGTGTTGAGAGAGAATTGATCCTGAGCAAAAGGAAATATATTTTGCAAATTAAGTGTATAGTTGAGATAAAAGTGGGCCGGGGATTTAGCTCAGTGGTTCCACCACCTGCCTTGAGATAAAACTAATTTTTTACAACTTCTGAGGTTGTCAAAATATTTTCAGTGTGAAAATGTCCAACTTACTGCAAGAACCCCAAGTAATAATAATTTGCTGTGAGTATTGGAATTACAAAACTAGTAATATCAATTATGCATAATATCAATTATCAACATCCATAAAACCTAACAGTGAGATACGACTGAGGCTTTCTTCCAAACTTTCTGCAATGAACTTATCACTTAAATTTCAAGTACATGTAATAGAACAAACACTGAAAGGTACTTTTTTTGAACAAAAAAATAGTTTGTTCATTCATTCACATGTTTGAGATTCAGAATGAGTATTCTGAATGAACCCAATGAAGCACCAAAAGTTCTAGGCAGACAAAAAAAGAAAATAATGAACTGGTAAGTCTCGTCTTCCTTATGTATAAAAAGACATCACGCAAAAATAAAGATCTTAATTCTTCATCTCCCGTGAAGAGTTTTGCAAGTACAGGACAACAGTTCTTCACAGATGTTTGTAATAAACGCTTGGTTAACTCAAATCTGTTCACCCAATCCTCCTCCTTGAAACAAACAGGATATCGGTCTATTATTATGGAACTCAATGTCTCTCTCTTTTTTTTTTACTGTCTCTGATTTTTTACTTTTTTAAGTGGAGGGGGCTTTAAAATTTTGCATATTTTTCTGCCACTATCAAATTACTTCCCAAATGTCTGTTGAATGGTCCGCACTATCTAAACTTCACACTTGAGTCAGACCCTTAAATCAGGTCCTATCTCTTCCCAGCCAATCTGTCTGCCAGAGATCAACTTACTTTTTACAGGCAAATTTGCTCGTGTCCTCTCTTCTTTCTGAGAAAGGAGTAACCCTCCTGCTTACCAAGCAGATCCTCCCCATCTACTTTCATGTCCTCCTTACAGTCTGTAACTCTAAAGTCAGGCCTCTTGTCCTAAAATTGCCTCCCATCAGTGAGGAAAGGAGGGAGCAAGGCAGAAAGGGATGAATCGTTAACCTCTTGCAATTTGCCTTCTATCTTGATGGCTTTACTTAAATTCTTTTTCATGTGTGCTCAGCACCAAATCTTTCTTTCCTCCCAGTCTTGCTCCTACACCTCCAATCTAGCCAGGTGTACTTCTGTGTTCTCTGCTGGTTCTCCAAAAAAGACAAAAGATGTTTCTTGAGGTTCTCTTGTGGGTCCTTCCTCTTTCTCACCTCAACTATGCACCCTAACCTCTCTCCAGCCCGTCGTGTCTCCCTCTGGATGTCTTCTTGCCTGCACCTCCAACACCAAACCTCTGATCTTTTCTTCCCCAATCTCTTGCATTTCCTGTATGTGCTGTCATCTCTTGGCCTTAGTCTCAATTTCTAGACAGGGTGCCAAGAGAGGAGGAATCAATTCATCTGCCAGGAACAATGATTTTGCCTCAAATCTCTTTCAAATCTGTTGCCTGTTTTATACCAAATAACACTAAGCCTCTCACTAAGATAGAATACTCTCTTTTTGAGATCTCTCCTTTACCTCAAAGTTTTCAGCACAACTACAAGAGAAATATTCCTTACACCTAAGTTTGATCAGGCCTAGCATTCAAGAGCCTGTATGGAGTATTTCTCAAACTGCTGTGCATGTGAATTAATAGTGACTTTCCAAAAACATTGGCACTTGTTCAGAGGGTCCTGGGGGGTACCTGATCCTGAGGTTTTAATATGATCTCAGGAGATGATGCTACCAGGATAAGAAACACACGCAGAATAGCTCCGGCCTATTTTTCTAGCCTCAGCTTCTACTTCTCCCTGCATAGCACACATATCTGTATCTCTCACATACACATAGTCACAAACACAGAGGTACAAAATATTCTCTGAAGATAATTACGGCCTCTGGGTTTGTTGATGTTTCCTTAATCAAGTCCAATGTCTATCAGAATTCTAACCATTTTTCAAGACCCAGCTTTTCTGCTCTAGCCTTTTTCTTATAACCTATCTCATCCTCATAATCAACCCAGTGAACACCACAAAAACCTCAGGACATCCAGGATTTCACTGGCACTGCTTCTGCTTCTGCTCTGCAATGCCATCAGAGGTCTCTCATTTCTCCCCTATTGCTGGATCACACATTCCTGCTGGAGCTCAGGATTTACTTACTCAACTTCTGCAACCCCAGGGTAACTTGGACTTTAGTACCTGTTAAAACAGATGTGCATTCGAAGGCAAAACATCTTATCCTATTTTACCCTCATTTATTTTGAGCAGCTGTCTCAAAAGTAAAAAAAAAAAAAATCTTCCCAGAGTTGATTCATTAGCAAGCCTAAGAAAATATTGCTATACACTTGCTACCTAAAAATTTTTAATATAAACATACAAATGGTACCTAGAGAATTTTAGTATTTCTCTTATTTACAGTACTCTCCAGGTATATAGATCAATGTTCTGATATTTAACAGAAGTTTAAGTCAACGTGATGATCTAGTTGTTACTATAGGCTTTAAATACTTTGTAATCCAGAGTCTAACCCTTCCTGGCTTGATTTACCTAATGTCCTGTTATCATTCCATTTGGTAAATAGCTTTTCCTCACTTTTTCCCCTCGGCTGTAGGAAGACTGGTTATCTGTAAAATACCTTATGGTAACATGTCGTATATTCGCATCCAGATTTCAAAAAGTTCTTTAAAATATGCACCTAGAAGTAGTATGCTTAAGAAGGATAAGAAACACAATCAAGATAACCCTAAATTAAATGTTTTATACTGTAAACCCTTTAAATATCAAAGAACTGCCAGTGTTCAAGAATCTATAGCCAGAGCTTCGGAGTATTCTTGAATTATCGAGTGTGCCTGTTAATCATTAAGATTCCAGGTTCTTATCCAGAGAAAAGTCTGATTCGGTAAAGCCCGGGTGGAGCCCAGAAATCTGTGCATTAACCAGCATCCCCAGGTGATTCTGATGCAGGTGTTTCGCAGCTCTCAATTAGAGAAACACTGCTCACTCCCCGTGTCCAGGAGCACTAAAGAGTTGTGTTTAAAAGAAAACGTAGGCATGCATCTCTTTAGAAGGGCCTTTTTTCAAAACTGCTGTTACATTGGCCCAAGCATAGGGTGATTCACATAAAGGGGAAAAAAGGGAGAGGAGAGGAGAGGGAGAGGAGAGGGAGAGGAGAGAGACTGATTGCAGGTTGAATGCAGCCTGAAAACAACTAAAGACTAAAAGTGCCATTTCTTTCAAACCTCTGAGCCCCGTTCTCCAACCAGCCCCGACTCATTCGAGGATGCTGCTCTCTCCGGGGAGCCAGGACCAGGCGTTCCGGAGCCAAGCCCAACCCGGTCGCTGGCTGGAGGATGGGAAGGCGTCCAGGTCCCCCGCCCAGTCTCCTGGCCACCTGCTGCTCCCCGAGGAGCGGCAGCCGAGA
>NW_022900914.1:61401908-61423026 GCF_012274545.1 Fukomys damarensis
GGAAAAGACGCGTTAGCGAGCCTGCCGCGGCGCGGGCGGAATAAACAGCCAGCCGCGTTCTCCCGGCCACGTCTCAGCTCGGCCTCCGCCACCACCACCTGAGTGACAGCCTCCCGCGGACATCGCCCACTGAGCAAACTGCCCGTGCATCCTTCTCTTGGATTGGCTGCAGGCCCTGCCACTCCGAGAGAAGCGGACCTTTCTCGGTCGTCAACATCACACTTACCAATCAAATCATATATTCATTCCACGAAACCGGGCCCTTTTCCAGACACGGTAACCAATGAGAAATGCCTCTCCCCAGAGTCTTCTCACATGATTGGTAAACCCCGCGATTCCTGGAATACCTTTCCTGAAACAGATTGGCTATCCCGGCGGTTGGCCTCGCCCATCAAAGTGAGGCGCTGGAGAAAACTTAAAGGTTATTGGTCGAAATGAATGCCCTTCAAAAATCTGCGATAACTGCTTCTTGATTGGTTGGAAGCTACACTTAATACGTGGCCGATTCTGACTGCTAAGAGGACGGTCCCCAAGGGAAGGAAGAGTAGGAGGCTAGTCCCTAGTGGCGGGGGGGTGGCCGACCTTAAAGGGACTGCTGTTATGGCTATTCTAAAGCAGAGTCTATTTGGAAAGGCAAAAGCGAAGCAGAAAAAAAAAGAAGTGTCCGTACAAGTCATATTGTCTGTAGAAGCGGCTGGAAGGGATAAGGCAAGTTGAGGAGGTGATCCTGCTGTTACAGATAGCGTGACGTATGGATAATCCAGGACACCAGAAGAAGCCGGCCATGTGCACCTGGTCGCATAACTATAGAAATTTGACTTCAATTCAAACTGTGATGTGACATGCTTTGTTCCTCTATAGAGTTCTAGTGAAGAGAAATGAATTGCAAAGGGCCAAAGTGAGGATTTGAATCTGCAGCTAAGACATTTGAACTTTTCTTGCAGCAGTTAAGAACACTAAAGGTTTTTTTAGCAAATGAGTGGAACAGTAAGAATTGCATCCTTCAGCAGTATATTCAGGAGAATAGCATCTAAAAGAAGACTCATCGGAACCCTGTGAAGATTTAAGATGTTGGCAATTTGTGTACATACCTACGTTATTCTCCGTCTGCGTGCATTCATGTACTTTCTCCCATTTCAAAATAAAACAAAATTACTTCTCACTGTAGCTCTTACCACGTTTCTTTTTTCTTTGGACAACAACTATAAACTCCCTGTTTTCATTTCCTCTTCCATTCTCAAGCACTCTACAGTCAGGCATTTGTCCTCTTAACCCATCAGAACCCTTCTTACTTAAGCCACTATTGCTAAATTCAAAGGACAATCTCTAGTCTTCACCTTAGGTGTATTTGACTGAAGAACGCAGCCTTTTCTGCATCAAATACATTTCACTGGTTTTCCTGCTTCCCCATAAGTTAGTTCATAACATTCAAATGGTCTTCCATTTCACTCAGAATGAAGACCAAAGCCCTAAAACTCTTTCCCCAGTGTATTATTTAGTAGAGCCACTAAATGCCATAGGCCAAATGGCTGTAACAAGAGAAATGCATCTTCTCACAGTTCTGGAGGCTGGAAGTCCAAGACTAAGGTGTCAGTAAATTTTTGTTATTGTTGTCTTCTTTAGCTATATAGAGGACTGAACCCAGGGCTTTGCTCATGCTAGACAAGTGCTCTACTACTGAGCTATATTCAAAGCCTTTGTTCTAAAAGTTTTTATCTTAAGACAGGATCTACCTATGTTGCCTAGACTGTCCTCAAAGTTACAATTCTCCCCTCTCAGATTCTGAGTACCTGGGAGTACAGCTGTGTACCACCAAACCTGGTGCAGGATTGGTTCCTCTGAGGTCCTTACGTAGTGATTAAGCTTAATCATATCAACTTGATTGGCTTAGGAGCTGCCCCAGGGATTAGTAAAGCACACTCCTAGGTGTCTGGGTGGGTCACAAAGGTATGACTTTGGATGCTATGTAGGGTCCATGGCCTCCTCCTGCTTGGCATTGTTCCCATGCTCTGTTTTTCCACTGCCATAAAGAAAGCCAGTAATCCCCAACCCTTTTGGCACCAGGGACAAGGCTCATGGAAGACAATTTTTTCATAGATCAGAGTGGGCGTAGGGGATTTTTAAAAATGTTTTAATCTCATTTACTGTGTGCTTTACTATTATTACACTATATTATATATATATTATTATTATACTATATACTATATAATATATATATATATATGTATATATATAAAATAATCATACAACCCACCATAATGCAGTCAGTGGCACACCCAAGCTTGTTTTTCTGAAGCTAGATATTTCCTTTTAGGGGTGATGGAAAAGAGTGACACCAGAGTACACTCCATGATCTTTTTTTGGTTGCTGTCACTACAGAAACGTTCACAAAGATTGTATGTTTGGAATAGAAACAGGATTCCAGTGCTATTGTGGCAATCTTTGGATATTCCACCTTGACTTTAATCCAGAATGTCTGGAGATTTGAAGTTGTCTCAGGCATCCTCTTAAGGATACCGGCATTTGTGCTCTCAAGCATGTGGTCCTATTCCAGTACAGACAAAATCCACTTACCTGGTATTCTGGTTTATATCCAGATGTCCGCTCAAAGCCTCCTGTGCCATAGGCAGGGCTTGGGGAATGATTGTATCATGCATGTGATACTGGATTAGTCCACAGATTGGTTTAGCATAATTCTGGGTGTGGATGAAGGATTTACTAATCAGGGCTGAGTGGGGGTGGCACCAACCAATAGGCTTGTAGCCTGGATGGAATAAAAAGGAAAAGAAGGAAGGCTCACATTTTCTTGCCTGCCTTGTCATGAACTCTTTCTCCTCTGCTATGCCCCTCTGCCTTGGAGCTAGCCAACTACAAACTGAAACCTCTACAACTGTGAGCTAAAATAACTTTTCTCCTTTAACTTGTGGGTATCAGGTATTTTGTTGCAGCTATGAAAAAGCAACTAAGACACCTGGCTTATTCATAAATAGGCCACAGGTCCATTCCTTCCTAGTGGGGATCTTTTATGGTTAGGAAGTAATATTTAAACTCTTTTAGAGAATAAAATAGATGCTCATACACTAGCTGGGAGACAGAAGGCCCTGCCTGCCTCATTCTCTTTTAAAATCTCTGCTAATATGTATAACATCAAAAAGCCCGATGTCACCTGTTGCCCAGATAATTCCAGTTTGGCTTTGAATGCATCCATTTTATCTGCCAACTTGTACACAGTTTTCTTTCTTCCTTGAAGTGACAGATTGAATTCATTGAGCAGGTTGAATATACACAAGTAAGCAAGTTTTGCAATCCATTTTGTGTCACTGAAATGTTCTTCCAGTGGTTACTGTTTTTCAAAAAGAAATCTCTGGAATTATTCACATAACTCAAAAACCTGGCTAACAATCTATCTTCAGAAAGCCATCTCCCTTCTGTGTGTCAGAGGAGATGTATGTGCTCTACCTCCACATCCTCACAGAACTGCACAGGCATGAGTTAAGGACATGGACTGTAATGTGGTTGATGAGTTTTAGTCACATCCTGCAAAACAATGTTACATTTGGGCAACATTTGTCTACTAGTCAGCATTTCTCTATGGATAACACAGTGTGTAAATTCATGTTCAGAAGTGACGTCTTGACCCAAGTAGTGAAACCAGAAAGCCAACCAGTCATAGTGGCTGCTTCATGTGTGGATGTACTGACACAAAATGACCAATTGATTTTTCTGACTGTAGGATCTATTGAGAGACCCGAATAGTTCTGCAGCCATATACTGTTTGTTGGCAACAAACATGCACATAACATATTCTCATGCACATCCTCCTCATATATATCTCATGAAACCAAGCACTTTTGCCTTGTCACTATCAGGAGACTCCTCAACCTGGGTTGCATGTCATGGTGATTCATTAACCCCTCTAGCAGTTATGCCTCCTTCTCTGCTATTTCATCAGTCTGTCTAATTGTGGTAGACAAGAGGGGAACATGAACCACTTTTCGAAATGCACCATCTTCTAAAAGTTCACAACAAATGTCCTTAGCAGCAGACAGGATTAACCTTTCATCAACAGTAAAGGGCTTCTTAGCTTTAGCAATGCAGTTAGCCAGTATGAATGATGCTTGCAGTGCAAACACATTTCACGAAGTGGTAACCTTCAATAGTTGTTTCTGTTCCATGTGTTCACTTTTCTTTTTCTTTTGAAAACTCCAAAGACTCATCTTTTAACGCAGGGTTCTTGGTCTCTATGTGGCAAAGCAGTTTGGAAGGCTTCATGGCTTTGCTGGTTAGCTGGTTGCCATATATTACACAAAATAGACTCGGAGAATGTGAATCACCTGTTGCAATGAACCTAAATGTAAATAGTACTCTTGCTATTCTCTTTTAAAATGCAGATTTCTTTTTTGTTGGTAGTCTGGTGTCTTATCGCTGGGTCTTCCCCGTTTTCAAAGAAGCTCTTCAGGGATGTTTGTTTTTTACTCACTTTGGCAAGGTTCAGCTGCTGGGCTTACCCAAACTGTGACTGAGACAAGTTTGCAGCATAGGAAAGAGGAACAGATGGAAGCAGTAAATAAAATTATGGCCATTCCATGTACAGTCTAAAAAAGGTGTCAGATTCTGACTTAACACCTTGCCACAAGATGCAGCTGTACAATTGAAATGCATCAACCCACTTGTAGCCTGCTACCAGATGCAGCTTAATTGTGACTTGCTACTTGCTGATAGCATTTTGATATGAGTCTGAAAGAAATTGATTTATAAAGGTCTTTGTACAGTCAAACCTGCTAATGTTAATCTGTATTTGCAGCCCCTCACCAGCATTAGCATCACCACCTCAGCTCTACCTCTGATCATTAGGCAGTGGATTCTCATAAGCAACATGCAACCAAGACCCTCCTGTGCTCACTTCACAGTAGGGCTCTCACTCTATGAGAATCTAATTTTGTTGCTGATCTGACAGGAGACAAATCTCAGGCAGTAATGTGATCAATGGGAGAGCTGTAAATGCAGATGAAGTTTCTGGTGCTAGCTCACTACTTTGTGGCCCACTTCCTAACAGCCACAGATGGGTACCAGTCCATGGGGACTCTCTCTAAACAGCTTTGCTCTGTCACCCTCTTTGGCCATGATGTTTCTGCCTTGGAGCCAGGTGATAAGCAATGGACTGAATCCCTTGAAACTATGAGCCAAATTAAATCTCTTCTTCTTTTGCGAGTATGAGGTTTTGTGCCCTAGCACCAGGAAAGCTAAAGCATCTTCTTTAGATGATCCATTCTCTCGCCTCTTTGTGTGACCATCCCTCAGCCCACATATGACCCTGGTGTCTCTTTCTCTTCTTCTAAGGACATCAATACTATTTGCTCGTTCTAACCTAATCATTCCCTTGAATATCTTACCCGCAAATACAGTTGGATTATTAGGTGTTAGTGGTTGGGATTTCAACACACATATTTGGGGGAAGGGGAATCAATTTAGTATGTAACTCCTGGATGTGCACAAGATGTATGCTCTCACTTCAGTCAAATCTTTATTACTTTCACAGAGAAGTCTCTCCTGTGTGTTTTATTCAACATTGAAGCCTGTACCAATAAAGTTAATGGGGGAAAAAAGTAAAATTGAAACCTTCACCACCTCAATTCCTACACTCCTTTCCTTCTTTAGTTCTTTCCTTAGCCCTTAAATACTGCAATTTACCTATTTGTTTTGTTGTTCATCTCTCTCCACTCATTTATAAGTTTTGTGACAATATATTCACTGATATACTCTAAGAATTTAATAGAGTGCAAAGTGATTATCAAGCATTTAGTAAGCTTTTATTGTATGAGTATCTGGGAGCAGAGGGGAAAGAGATGGAGAAAAGGATTGTAGCTGCTATAAGCAGACCTTGTTGATCAGGGAAGTAAGATCACAGAGTATCTTGAGGAAATAAGGGCACCGCTGACTTCCATGTTGAAAGTAGGGATTAAGAAGTGTCCCTAGAGAAAAAGTTATTTTGTTTGTTTTTTTTTTAATTGAATTTATTGGTACATTCTAGGTAGACAGTACAGTTACATTCATTACTGGGATCTTGTACCTTTACATGACAGGTCTTGGTTCTCATTTTGAAATGAAGAGAAAAATCAATGAAAGAGCCCAGTTTAGCTGACCATTATCTCATCAACAAAACATGAGATAAGATCTCCTGCCTAAGTTAGGGATTATAATAGATGATATGAGGAAGGTGTCATAAAATTAACATAAGATTAAAAATGATTGTCAGCTGTTATGGAGGCCTATGTATGCATTAGCGAGTGCTTATATTTTAGTGCTCCAGGTCCTCATGGTTTCATAAAACTTTCTGAATATGATCATGACATAAATAAGGTTATTAATCTGAGCTAATGAATTTGATGTCTTCTTGATACCGGTAAATAATGTAGAAGTTTTTTTTTTTTCATTCATGTATTTACTTACATTTAGGAATACTGCATGACCACCTGCATGTAACGAGAATAAATTTTGGACAACACAAGCATTGGCCCTGCCTTTCTGAAACCTAACCTACTTAGGGGGACAGAAAGTACTGTAATTATTTTATATATTTTATTTACAAAACAAAGATAAGAGCTAAGATGAAAAATACAAGTAAAAGAGCACAGTAATGGAAAATGTCAATAAGGATCATTTCCTTTGCATTTGTTGGGGGTGGGGCAACAACCAGCAAATATTTCCAATTTGGAAAAAAGAAAAAAAATCCCAAGTCTAGGTCAGCTGACCATGTGATAACTTGGGAAGAAAGTCTGCCAGTTTTAGGGCAGCATAGAGTCATGGTGAGTAGCTGGGGATTCTGGGACCTGAGTCTGGGTGCCTCCGGGGAGTATAAGAAAGTGGGGGCTATGTGTGCACTGATCAGCATCTGGGCCAGGAAAAGAAGCTGGCAGTTTGGTACCCTGAGCAGAAGATGCCTGGACCAATTAAGATTCTAAAGCTCAGTTTGCTGCTTGGTCTGGATGTTCAGAAAAACAGGTTCAAGATTTAGAAACTGCAAACTCAAACCTTTAACAGAGAGGTTTGTATCTGTTGAGATTATGTTTGGTTCTAAATAACAAAAAGCCTTTCTCATAGTGGCTGAGGTAAAGAAGGGGTTTTTCTTAATGACACAACAGCTCCTTGGTAATTTAGACTATTTTTCTATCCTGCATGTATGACTTTTGTTCCTCCTGCTTGTTCCCTCACAATCTCAGAATAGCAACTAAGTCCAGCACTGTTTTTTTATTAGAAAAACAGAAATGGATAAGGTCAAAAGGTATATAATCACCTGAATTTGTCCTTATCTAAGAACTTTCCTAGAAGTTCCATGTGATGGTTAAGCTTGATTCTGTCAATTTGGATGGCTTGGGAGCTTTCAGGGAGACTGCGGGAGCACACTTTTGAGTATGTCTGTAAGCCATAAAAAGGAACATTTTGTTGATACACGAATGGTAGAATGCATTCCAGAACCATTGCACTAAGTGAAAGAAGCCAGACAGAAAAGACTGGACTGTGTGGTTCTTTCTGTGTGATATTTTGTAAAAGGCAAAACTACAGTGACAAAGAGGATGAGCTTGACAGCAAAAGGGTACCAAGGATCTTTAAGATCAGAGGAAATATTCCATATCTTGTGTGTGGGGGGGGTTGTCATACAAGTACAATAATCTGGAAACAGTCAGAACTAAACATCTAAAGAGTGTGTTGAGTCTTACTGTATATGAATGTTGCCTTTCAACCCTGGAGCATGTTCTAACGATGGCAATGACAGAAGTGCAAAAGGGCAAGAGCCACCACCGTTGCATATTCCAAACCCCAGCGTTCATACATTGGCTGATGTCTGATAGCCAGACAGAATATGCCACGTGGCCAGTGCAAAGCGAAAGGGTGGGAAAGCCTACTTCAGACACTGTGAAGCACACCTGTATGATGCGTCTTATTGCCACCACGAGAGAGCTATGACCATTCCTTCAGTCTACCACACCACTGAGAGTATTTGTTCCCTTACCTGAATGACAGAGTAAAAACATCTCAGAGCATTACTGAGACAGTAACTGGTAATTATCAACTCCTGAATTTACTACACTTGATCCCAGCCAAAAGGCCGAGAAGTGATCAACTCTTGAATTTACGCAGCCCAGTCCAGTCCTGAGCTTATGTGAATGATTCATTGTGGTACTTTTGGAGAGCTCTCCAAAAGGGGGGTTTTGAAACTAGTGAGGATAAATTCAGCAGCAAGCATCAGCATATATACACCCACGTGTGCTTACCTAGCATGCTTTTGAGCCCAGGTCTGATCCCCTGCACAACACAACAAAACAAAGCAGAAGAATCCTGTTGCCAGAAGATTTAAAGTAAATGACTACTAAAGGAAGCTTAGCAGATGGAAGGATAGTGATCCAAGGCAGAAATTTGAACATGAAGGGTTGAACTAAAGATTAGTACTGGAAAAAGTAAATTGGGTGGAGATAAATAGAAATGAAAAATTATTATTTTACAAAACAATTCTAATGTCTTTTGGGGTTTTACATATATGTAATACTGGGGCCAGGATGTAGCTCAGTGGCACTGCACCTGCCTGGCAAGCACAAGGCCCAGAGTTTGATTCCCAGTATCCAAAAAAAAAAAAAAAGGGACCAGAAAGACATATATGAAATATTAAATGTATGTAATTATGATATATAGCTGCATAAAGTATAGGTAGAGCCTAATGAAGTTAAAATGCTCAAAAATCTCTGCATTGTTTAGAAAGTAAAGAACTAATTTATGAGCCGGCTGTGGTGGGGCACGCCCATAATCCCAATACTTGGGAGGTTGAGGCAGGAGGTTTGCTGTGAGTTTGAGGCCAGCCTGGACTACACAGTAGGTTCAAGGCCAGCCTGAACTACACAGCAAGATCCTATCTCAAAGAAAAAAGGAGTGGGGGCTAATTTATGTTACTGTAACAGGTCAGCGATGTGTACCATAATCCTAATCACTTAAAAATGGTGAATGTTGTACAAGTATCAAGCTAATAGGACCAACAGAATAACAAAAATTTGCACATATTTTATTCAGATTTATCCAAAGCAGGCAAAAAAGGGGAGAAACAAAATACAAACAGATAGGACAAGTGGAAGGAAAAAAAAAAGAATAATTAGCTGTAGATTTAAGCCCAATATAGAAGTAAAATCATTAAACATATATGGGATAAGTACTTCTCTTAAAAGTCAATTTATCAGACTGGATAAAAGACAAAATTTAACTGTAAAGCCACATGCAAAAATATGGTCACACAACCAACAGTTAAAAGAAAGTTAGAACTAGAGTAATATAGTTCATAACTATTTTGAATTGACTATTTTTATAGTGTTGGGGATTGAACCCACAGCCTTATGCATTCTAATGGACTTATTTTTTAGAGCAGTTTTAGGCTTACAGCAAAATTGTGCTACAAGTACAAAGGTTCCCATTCAGGCCCTCCCCACACCTGCACATCCCCACTCTCAACACCCCGCACTAGAGCAGCCTCTGTGTCACCATCGGTAAACCCACACTGGCCCATTATTACCACCCAAAGCCCATTGTGTTAGGGTTCATTCATGTACAGCTGGGGCTGTGCATCCCATAGGTTTGGACAAATGGGTGATGACATTTATCCCCCATAATAGTGTCATACAGAATAGTGTTACTGCCTTAAAAATAAATGCTGTGTCCACCTTTTCATCCCTTACTCCCAATCTTGGAAAACACTGACCTTTTGTACCTGTTCTCTCCACCACCACAGCAAGTCTCCAGAAGAGTTGCCTTTAGGAAAACAAGCAGCGTAGACAAGATACAAGGGTGAGAGAGCAACAGGGAGACAGTTTCATTCTTTAGCAGCTTTTATTTTGTTTTGTTGGTTTTCAACAGTCTTGCTACATAGCCCACATTACCCTCAAACTCACTGTGATCTTCCTGCCTCTGTCTCCTAAATGCTGGGATTGTAGACATGTGCCACCATGTCAGGCTTTTATTGTTTTAATAAACTTATTGGGATATAATTCACATATCATGATTCCTCTATGTAGAGTGTGCAATTCAATGATGTTTAATATATTGATAAAATTATACAACCTGAAGGGAGATTTTAACGTATACCTTTGTCTTTTTGAATTACAAACATGATATTGTACAAACTACTCAAATTTAAATAAGTGAATAAATAAATAAATAAATAAGAACCACAAGAAAGGTTGCTCTGGCCCTATGGTGTTTCAGACAATTAGGCAGTAGCCTGCAAGCATAGTGTTCTTAATCGTTTCATATGTAGAGATATTTCAGATGCCTACATTGTTAGGCTGCAGTGACCTGGTGGGAAGTAAAGTCTCATATTTCGACAGGTGTCCTTGGGGACATACAGGTTTATCTTCTTCACATACCTCCAGTCCTGGGAATTGAACCCAGGGCCTCATCCATGCAAGTGCTCTTCCACTAAGCTACAACCTCAGTCCTTGTTATTATTTTATTTTGAGCCAGGATCTCTTTAAGTTGCCTAGGCTGACCTTGAACTTGCAAACCTCCTGCCCCAGCCTTCTGAGTAGAGGTGTGCACCAACATGCCCCTCCAGGGTGCATTTTGTGTGTTTCTCATGAAACTGCAGCCCCTCGGAGTAGCATCTCCTCTGTATTTCCATTGCCTTCTGCACTGTTATAGTGGGGACAAACACTGGATGCTTATGAACAGGTATGATAAAAAATAAAGCAGGGCCCAAGGCATAGCCCCCAGGCTTTCGGTGTTTGAGTAACTTTTGTTGCTCACAATCTGAGAGTGGAGGGGAGTCTTATAAAGGCCAGAACCTGGGATCGAGGTTCCCCCAATCCCACTTGCCTCCCCAGTCTCTTTGCAGAGCACTGATTTCGTTAGAGTCTCTGACGGTTTCCAGGCACTTTCACCAAGCAGAGGACTCCAGGACAGGCCCGTGTGCAGCTAGCTGAGTGTTAACATAGTTGCTCTCTTAAACCTCTCCAACTTGGTACCACCATTTTTCACAGGTGTTTATGTTTATCTTCAGCATCCATTCTCAACCCACTCTAATTTTCTATAATGAACTTATGTGACCTGTGTAATTTTAAATTAAAAATAAAGCACAGCCCTCATGGTGCCTCCTATAAGAAGCCGTCCTTGTCTTCTGTCTCCACTTTCCCATTGTGCTTTGTTTTCTTTTCTTGGTTTCCGTAGGACCCTGCTCACTTGAGCAGAGCTACAATACAGCATTTGATCACCTGTTTAATTACCTGCCTCCTCTTAGACTATGATTTCCTTAGGGTAGGTGCTGCACCTTTCATAACTGAGTCCCTAGGGCCTCACATGAGGCCAAGGGTACAGCAGGAGCTTTGATTTTTTGTTGTTGTTGTTCATTTTCCCTAAGTTTTCTGCCTTTAATGTGCAACTCAATCAACAGCCAACCCCACAACTCTTATTATCAGGGAACCCAAAGAAGGCTTCTCCCCTGCAGTCAGCTGATAGGCATTACCAAGCCCCGGGGAGTGCAGCCCCCAGCTACGATGAAGAGGAAGGTTCCAGAGGGACTCACTGGCACATCTGCTTCAGGAATGCTGCAGGTCAAAGCAGATCTTCAGGCATGTTATTTCAGTAGGTGCTATATTCCTCTGGAATGAAAGGCAAACAGGGTGGACCGGGATTAGGGTCGGAACTAGGTTCTGAGACCAGACTGTAAACTGGGACACAGGAAGAAGGAATGTGCCTCTGTTTGGAAATCAGATTGATGATGAAGAAGGGAAAGAGTGTCAGACAAGGACGGAACTTGCACAAATCCAACTTGGCTAAAAGGAGGAAGAAGCAAAGAAGCAAAAGTGGGAGGAGGTGAGAAAAGGACATTTAAGACATATGAATAATAAATATTTAAATAATTGCACAGGCTTTTATGATTTTATTCACATACAGGCAAGTTTAACAAAGAATGCACTCAGTGTTGTCCCTGATGAGATTGAGGAGGGAGAAATGACATCTTGTTTACTTTTCCTGGGTGAGATTTGGCCTCAACTGCACTGGATCAGCAGGAGAACTTTTAAAAATGCAGCTGCCTCGACCCACTCCCAGGGAGCCTGGTATAATTAACTGATCATTTGAACATTTTCTGTACAAATGGGAAGGGGAACAAGGGTGGGGGGAAGGAGACAGGGCAGGAAGGGAAAGGAAAAAAGAGAGAACAGAAGGAAAAAAGTGGAAACAAAGCTTGTGTAAATAGTGAGGTTGAAGGGAGGGGAGGAGAATAGGGAAAAAAGAAGAATCAAGATATATTGTGCACAGATATAAATTCCCTGTGATGAATGTGATATTATGTATATCAAAACTGTGCCAATAGAATTAATTAAAAATAATTAATCGGTCAGCAGGATGATTTGGTCTAGCATGAAGATTGCTAAAATCTCCCCAGGGGAGGCTGCTATTCCGAGGGCTGACAACCTCTGCAGTCTGTCACAGTTCCTAAAGCATCGCTCCTGAGGTGACTACACACCATGCCAAGCATAATTCTGTATATCTAAGGATGCATATTTAACACTTAAAATGACCCCCAAACTCAAGACCATCTCTTCATCTGAGGAAAAAACAGTCCATTCCATTAGTGACTACGTTCACTTGTCTTTATAGTGTTCAATTTGGCATTGAAGGGATTTTCCAAGATGATTCTTGAAGTTCATTAATGATTCTCTTCTCTTACACTCAAACAGGATTATTTTATTACTGTCTTGTGAAATCTTCCAGAGCTTCTTTACGCAAATTCAACTTAGGTGAATATTTATTCTTCCCACATTTTGCACTATATTAGCACACCATGTTCTATTCTGCAACTTTTTTAAAAATTTAAGAATATTTTGGCATCTTAGTACTCAGATTGTAAGTGTTAAATACCAATTTTCACATAAAGGAATCAGAAATTTCCAGATTAATCACTTATTCTAGATTTGAGTGGGAAATATGAAAGAGGATTCTAGAATAACTTTTCTACAAGAAAGAAAGAAAGAAAGAAAGAAAGAAAGAAAGAAAGAAAGAAAGAAAGAAGTGAAAGAAAGAAAGCTTGAAAAGACCAGTAGAGTCGTGCATAAAGAATTCAGGTTCCAGACTGCTGAGCTTGTCCTGGGCAATAATGAGGCTAGGCATTTCTATACAAAGTACCATCAAGTAGTCAAACACAAAGAGGGAAGCTTCTTTTCATAAAAATATTCCAGCTAATGGAGAGGAAAAAAGAGACTATTGCTACCCCTCACCATGAATAAATGTGTGGGTTTCAGAGCTTAGGCAGTGGTGTCATACGGAAGACACAGCCCTGATATAATTTAACGCTCAAAGTGCACAGTGCTACTTGTGAAGTCATCTTACTATCAAGAGGAGGAGAATGGGCTGGGGATTTAGCTCAGGGGTCCAGCGCCAGCCTAGCAAGCACAAGGACCCAAGTTCGATCCCTGGTACCAAAAAAAAAAAAAAAGAGAGAGAGAAGGGAGAAAGAAGATAAGAAGGAGAACAACAATAGTTCCAACAATAGTTCCAATTAGATTGCGCCTGCAGATATAACTGCCAGTTCCTGGGAAAGACAGGGAAAAGAGAAATGTTTTATTTATTTATTTATTTTTGTTGTATTTTTTGTTGTTTTTTTGAGTCAGGATCTCATGTGTAGTTCAGGTTGGCCTTGCCTTCACTGTGCATCCCCCGGTTGGCCTGGAACTTGCAGTCATCCTCCTGCCTCAGCCTCCTGAGTACTAAAATTACAGGTAGGCACCACCACATCCAGCTGAGAGAATTTTTTTTTTTTTTTTTTTTTTTTTTTTTTTTTTTTTTTTTTTTTTTTTTTTTTTTTTTTTTTTTTTTTTTTTTTTTTTTTTTGGGTACCGGGGATCAAACTCGGGTCCTTGTGCTTGCAAGGCAGGTGGCAGAACCACTGAGCTAAATCCCTGGCCCCAAGAGAAATATTTTTAATGACTAAAGGAAATTCATAAGCAAATTCAGACTATAGGAAACCTACATAATTGCAAGGGAGAAAAAGAGAGGGGAATCTTGTAGATTAAAAAACATTGAAGAGCTATCAACCACTTGCAATGCATGCACTTGTGAAAAAAAGAGTAGACACAGCAGGCCTGTGACTGATATCCTTGGAAAACCTTACAAGATTGGCTCTTGGTTGGCATCTGGAAGCCTGGATTTCAGGAAAATTCCTCCCATTTCTAACTGATAAGAATGGCTCACTGTGCCTAACCATGGCGCAGTGCGGTTTGTGGCAAACAGCTGCTTTTGTTATGGAAACCTGGAATTAAGGGGCAGGTGGAGGGAGCCTACAGGACTAGCTTTCCACAAACAGAGTCACTCATGAGCTTCTCTGTCACACAATACTTCACCCTTGTCACAGTCTGATGCTGGAGGGATTAAGTACACCCTGTGTGACTCCATGGGAGAGGACCCTTGTGCCTGGTTTTCTGTGGACTTCACCCCATGTGTGTCCTTTTTTATTTTGTAATAAATCACAGCTGAGAGGATGACCATATGCTGGGTTCTGTGAGACTTCCTAATGAGTCACAAACCGTGGAGTGATTTTGGGGACTCGAGGCATAGCATTTTATTGGCAACTTGATTCAAACAAAAATTGGGTGAAGAAAGGGACTACGGGAAATCTGGGCTCAATATTAACGATGCCAATGAATTATTATTAATTGTTAGGGGTGATATAAATTGGGATTGTGTTTAAGAGATATGTGTATTGAAATATTGCAGATGGAATATAAAATTCTGGGATTCGTTTCACAATAATATGGAAGGGAGGATTGGCAATGGGTAAAGATATGGATAGAAAAATATGGGAAGGGCTTAATGGCTGTCAAAGCTGAGAGGAGTTTCTATTAGCCCTCACTGTACTATTTTGTGTTCCTTTGTATATGTTTGAAATTTGTATAATATAATTTTTTTAAGAGTGTATCTTGGAGATTTCTTAATTTCAGATCATGGAAACCTTCCTTATTTTTTCCACTTCCATCTAGTATCCCCCTGCATGAGGTGGCTTGGTCTCACGCCACCTAGGGAGATTTGTCTCATTACCCTCAGAACCTTCATGCTAAGCACAGCTCTGTTGGAACTGCCTCTCAGCTGAGTACCGGGGGGCCTGTCCCACGCAGCTAAAGTCAAGATTAACCTAAAGAGCTGTTGTCCTAGTCATACCAGACCAAGAGGAAAATACGGTGATTCTTGGAGGGCAGCTCCTTGAGACAAGTTGAGCTGGGACAACCCATGCAGCAGAGGAAGATTGATGTTGCCCCTGGAGACCTGGGGTTAGAGCTGCCCACAGTGAGCAAAACATGACTCAGCAGCACCGTCCTGCCAGGGTCTCCAGCTCTTTGGGAAACTGGACAAGGTCAATTACACAACCGGGATGTCAGGGCTGTCTTCCGAGTGCGTCCCAAGTCTGTGACTGGTGGTGCTCATGTTATTTTAGAATAATTGACACTAAACTTTCAGGGAATGTTAGTCAGGACTCTTCTGTGGCAAGCCACAGGAACCAACTCTAACCATTTTCAGAGAAATTTTTAAATAATACATTGTTGTTGGAAGGATATGGGATAGCTCAAGGAAGGAAAAGCACAGTGGTTTGGATGTGGTGTGTCCCCTTTACATGTTGGGAGCTTGGTCCTCAGGGTGGTGATTTTGAGTTGGTGGGACCTTTAAAAGGTGAGACCTGTTGGGAGATCATGGGAACCCCCTCCCCGATCTTGGAAGAGATTAGGGAAGCACTCATGAGCCCAGTGAGTTCTCACAAGAGCAAAGTGTTCATCCCCACTCAAAAGTGGAGTTTTTCCAAAAGTCTGACCACCGAATTTCTGAATTTCTCTTGGTTTTCTGTCTGGCAATGTGATTTCTCCCTCTTCGTTTTTTTGGGTTGTTTGTTTGTTTTTGTACCAGGGATCAAACTCAGGACCTTGCACTTATAAGGTGGTGGCACCACTGAGTTAAATCCCTGGCATTTTTTTTTTTTTTTTTTTGCAGTGGCAGGGATTGAACTCAGGACCTTGAGCTTGCAAGGCAGGCAGCAGCAGATCTCTCCCTCTTGCACATCCTCTCACCCTTTCAACATTAAAATGCCATCTCCCAAAAGGCCTTCACCGGATCTAAGCAAATTCTGGCACTGTGCCCTGGGGCCTCCAAAATTGTGAGCCAGATACATTTTATTTCTTTACAAATTACTCTGCCTCAGGTATTTCATTATAGTAACAGAAAAGAGACCAACACCAAAAGTTAAACAACCAAACCTCTGAAAGTACAGGCAATTCAGGGGAATGGAGGGAGCAGGGACCAGTAGATGAAGCCTCTTCAGAGATGAGCCATCAGGAGTGAAGCAATCCATTATTTTCCTCCCCAGAGTCACCTTGTCAAGTTCACATTGCCTGGAGAGAAGGATGGTGGACCTTGCTTAGATTATGGGTCATTTCCCAGGTAGGCAGGGCAGGGCCCTTGGTCACAGTCCTCTCAAGACTATGCATAGAGCATAGGGGAAGAGTGTGTCCCAACAGGGAAATCAGGGTTCCTTTATCAGCTACATGGGGGATGGATGATGAACAGACAAAAACAACAGATGTTTGCTATTGAGGAGAGGGAGATCTCCGGATGGGGCCTTACCATGGACAGCTGTGAGGGAAGACTGGCGGGCCTTCAGGGGTAGCCCTGGACCTTGGTTTCCTCAGTGCAGCCTAAGAAACAAGAGGTACTCTAGAGAGATAAAGGGTACAAGACTGTCCTTTCCCTGTCTGACAGAAAAAGTCAGAGAGAGAGAGAGAGAGAGAGGGAGGGAGAGAACAACGTGAAAGGTTTCTGAACAGCAGGATGCAACTTGACTCCTAACAGCTCAAAGCAAGAGCTCTGCTACCTTCTCATGACAAAGGAGCTCCATCCTTTATCCCAGTTATGGAAGACTGTGGGGATTTTTGTCCTCTTTCAGCTCATCAGTGTAACCAACTATTTGAGAGGCTGACATTTGCCATTGAGAGTTGTGCTGTGATGCTGAGTTGTGAAAATATGGAATAGTGACTCCTGTTCATAAAACCAGAGCATATTGAAGAAACTCAGGAAGGCAGACTGAGGAGAGGCAAAGAAGTTACCAAATACTGGAGTGACTTATACAGGAGACCATGGAATTTCCTTCTTGGATATCTGTAGATTTATAGTAAGAAAAAGTCCTAATTAGATACAAACTTCAAAGTGGCCTTTCTGGGTATCTCCAACCCTAAAGCTTTATATTTTCTAAGTAGCCAAAATTTAAATAATAAAAATTAGAATGTATGTTTCGATTATAATTTTTATGCCACTTTGTTTTTTATTGTAAAAACATGTATTTATTTTCATTTTTATTGCTTTGGTACCAAGGATCAAACTCAGGACCTTGCACTTGAGAAGCAGGCAGCGGAAACACTGAGCTAAATCCCAGCCCCCATGTATTTATTTTTTTATTAGTACACATGCTTGTGGTACATAACAATTACATTTATTGTGAGAAGTTGGTCCACGTACATAATACATCTTAACTCTTTATTCATCCCTTTCCCCTCTCATCCTTCCCTGCTCCTTCCAACTCTTGTCCCCCTTCCTATTTGCAAAAGCTCTATTTCTGCCTTTTTCTTCAATTCCTTTTTCCCCATCTGCTTGCCCTCACCTCCCTCTCCCCCATCTCTTGTTCCCTCTCCCATTTGAAAAAGATCTCCCTACATCCTAGTATCTATCTTCTATCTATCTATCTATCTGTCCATCCTGTCTATCTATCTTTGTTCCTGTTTCTCACGTAAGAGAAACCATGTGGTGCTCAAGCTTGTGTGTCTGATTTATTCTTACTATTATGGTCTCAAGGTGTCGATGCCACTTTAAGACACTGCATAATTCTTGGCTTTCAGGATCTAAAACTTGATTGCCATGATTTGGAGATGGGTGGCTCTTATCATTCCTTGTTGTTCAAAAACATCTCAAATCTGTGGCACAGTGGATATGACAAGCCCAGGAGACAACATCATTAAATTCTAATCCTAGGGCTGGGGATTTAACTCAGTGGTTCTGCTGCCTGCCTTGAAAGCAAGGGACCCAAGTTCAATCCCTGGTACCAAAATACATACATACATACATACATACTACTCCTGCTGCATCCACAATCTGCCTTGAAAGCAAGGGACCCAAGTTCAATCCCTGGTACCAAAATACATACATACATACATACTACTCCTGCTGCATCCACACTCATACTGACTCTCTGTGACACATTTCTGGCTTCTTTCTTCAGATCCACTACTTTCCCTCTTTTTAGTGAACTCAAAAAAGAAAAAAAAATGCAGTTGTTCACAGAGAAGGTGACTGGAGAGTTTGAATCAGGGCTGATCCAGAACTAGAAAAATCACTCAAAAGTGATTAAGCTAATATTAATGAAGTATCAGTAGTGTCATTTCACAGCAGCACCAACAAGGGACAAAGAGTCGGATGTGGATGAAGGCAGAGAGGTAGCAACAGGGCTTAGGAAAGCTAACAGAGAGACACTGAGACCTGCAAGTTGAAAGGTCCTAGGGCAGTACATGTCCCTCTATTTACATTCCTAAGCCCTGCAAGGGCATCAGGGCGACTAATTAATACTGTCAGTTCTCCCGAAGCACAGTAGGTCTGGGCTGTTCCCACCAGGGTTGGGCACACGTTTTGTTCCAGGAGGACAAGGAAGCAGATGACTTGGGAGTTCTAAGCTCCTGCACGCCACCTGGCACATGGCAGACCCTCAGTAAATATTTGACAATGTAATTGACAAGTGTATGAACGACTGACTAACACGAAGGCTGCTTGCCTGGACTTGTTCTGGAGTTGAGAATACAGGGCCTGCACCCTTCCCTAATGCTGAGTTCAGTCTCCAGAAAAGGAAGGTCAGCTGTGCCCCCAGCTTCAGTGAATCAACCACATTGGGAGTGAAACAGAGGACTGAGCTGCTGTGGGTGGCTGTCAGCTCACTGCATTGCCCTCTGGTCTGAGAATAGGAATGTAAAATGTTTTTTTGCTGCTGAGCTTCTGGGAAGATGTTTCCCTGCCATCCTTTCGGGCAGTCCGAAGCTTCTGACGTTCTCCTTCCACTTAGAAAGCAGCTCCTAAAGCAGGCAATGTGTGCTTGTAAATAAACCCTTCCTGATTGGCTGGGAAACTGTCTTCTCAGTAGGGTGACAATCACCTGACCTCCAGCCCCACTTTTGCTCAAAGGTGACTCCCATTTGTTTTTCCTGAACAGCCTGAGGCAGAAGCGGCTAGGGTTTGGCTGCCTTGGGTGGGGCCTGGGGAACCTCCCACCTTCACTTAGGAGTTTTTTCTGGGTGATCTGGCGGATGCTGTGAGGTCAGAGAGAGGCTTGGGATAGAGTCTCTTCCCCACGCTGCTGCCAACCTCAGTGGTGTCACTGCTCTCCTCGACAAATTGGGGAGGGAGTGCCATTTCACAGGAAAGCCGGAATCTTGAATCTGAAAAGGTGACAGAGGGACAGTTTCTCTGCACAGCTCTGCCTCCCACTTCCTCAGAACTGTTTTTAAGACAAAAGCCAAGAATATCACGAACTAGAGATGGCTCTCTATGTAGCTATGAGCAGCTCAGGCAGGGGAGTTGGTAGAAATCCCAGCTAAGGGTCCTTTGAGGATGGGAAAGAGAACTTTCTCTATGAAACGAAACTTCTGAAGCACAGCAACTTCACAAATTGTAAAAGGAAAAGCATCTGGTAGTATATATTTGGCTACTTAAAACTCTGGACTAGTCCTAGCATCTGTCTGTGTCTCTGTCTCTCTGTCTCTGTCTCTCTCCTTTCCCTTCCTTCCTTCCTTCCTTCCTCTTCTTTTCTTTTTGCTTCTCTATGTGGTAAATGAGACATCTACTATGTGTTCTCTGCACAAACAACTAGGTGTATTAGTTGACTTTGTCATTGCTGGACACAGTTCCTCACACTCTCAACTTAAAGGAGGAAAGGTTTGATTTGGCTCTTGGTTCAAGGGGTTCAGTCCGTGGTCAGCTGGCTCCAAGGCAGGAACAACATGGTAGAAGAGCATAGCATAGGAAATCTGTGCAGCTCATGACAGCTAGGAAGCTAAAGGGAGCTGCGGAGGAACTGCAGAGGGAGAGTGTAGAGGCACAGTGACACTCAACAACCAGGCCACACACTGAGGTCCGACAGGAGACTTTATTAGGGAAGGCAGGTCAGTGAGAGAGAGGGGGGAGAGAGAGAGAGAGGACAAAGAAAGGACCTGGTTTTGGGCTGGGCTATTGCTTATTTATGAGGAGTGGGCTACATTTAGCCCATCACCGGCCAGGTTGTATTTTATGGGTTCTGTCCTGTAGAAACTTAGGTTTCACTTCTCCGGACCTGTGGCTTGGCGGGAAGGAAAGTAAAGATAAGAGCATGAGGTCATTTTAAGAGTCAAGAAGAACCAAGAGAATACAGCCTGTGATGGCATTGGCGTCAGGTCCCTAACAGAGAGTTACCCTCCAAAATCATGTTCCCAGTGACACACTTCTTCTAACCAGCTCCTAACATGACATTTAGCTATGGACTCATTAACAATCCACTGATCAATACAGTGCCCCCACAATCCAGTCACCTTAAAAAAACTCCATCTCCAAACATATTAGTCTTATAAGGCTCCTTCTAGATCTAAACCCTAACGTCAGGCACATACACAACCAAAAACACATGTGGAAAGCTTCAGGAAAAGTGCTTTGGATATAAAACCCAGGTCCTATGACTGAGTTATAGTTCAAATGAAGTTTCTCAGTGCTGTAAGGGCCTCACAGAATCCAATACTCCACTTATTTTTATTTATCTGTTTATTATTTTTGTGGCATTGGGGCCTGGATTCCCGGTCTTTTTTTTTTCTTTTTATTGAGGTTATTCGTACAATCTAGGTATGCACTACAATTACATTCATCATTGGGATTCTGTACCTTTACATAATAGGTCTTGATTCTCATTTTTCCCCTTGTCCCTGCCCTCCCTTCACCCCCTCCTCCCCTCCCCATTTACAAACACTTTATTTCCATTTTTTCAGTTTCTCATATTTTTTTCCTCTCCCTTATTACCTTTCCCCCACCCTTCCCACTTTCC
>NW_022900914.1:61425917-61460215 GCF_012274545.1 Fukomys damarensis
TATTACACGTTTCCCACGCCCTTTCTTTAAAGATGTTCAAAGTTGGGAACTCAGAAAAATACCCTTGATGACCACCTCTGTCTTTTAGAGTGGGTCCAAAGACTTGCACAGTCAGGAGGTCTGAGAGTGCGGGGGTGGGGGGGGATTATGGGGGTTCAGGGGCTCCCGCGCTGCTACCTTCCTGGTGCTTGAGCGATGGTGGCTGGGTCGGGAGCAGGTGTGGTTCTCCTTCCCGCGGTGGATCGGGGCCCGGCCTACCTCCCGGCGCTTGATCGATGATTGCTGGGTTGGGAGCAGGTGTGGTTCTGATCCCTGGTCTTTTTACTGAGTTACATCCCCAGCCTTATTTATTTATTGATTATGGATCCCAGGGATTTCACACTGAGCTACATCTCCAGCCCTTTTCTTTCTATCTTTGAGACAGGGTCTCACTAAGTTGCTAAGTTTCCCAGGCTGGATTTGAACTTGCTATCCTCTTGCCTTGGCCCCACCAGAGTTCTGGGGCTTCAGGGTTGTAGCATGATACCCAGCCACTCATTGCTTTTTAAAATCTAAAAGCCCCTTTGTGCCCTTGCAGCAGGACAAGACTTTTGGCAGAAGCCTGGAAGTGCCACGACACAGTCAATCCTGTCATGTCCAAGTTGGGCCTGGGCCTAGTGGGCTCCAGCAATGGTGAATCTGGCTTGAAAAGCATATCAGTGAGATTAAAAAAAAATTATTTTGAATTTTGAAGCTGTTGCTTTGAGTCTACTGTCTGGAAGGCTCTCCTGATGTTAGCTTTAGTTTATCTCCTGGTTGCTGTGACTTTTCTGGGGTTAGAGTGCACCAAGAGCCAGTAAGGTACAGTGTAGTCTCACTTGATTTCAAGTCAACCATAAAGCACGGACACTTGGCAGTTGATATTTGCTTCCTGATGAGGTGTTCTTGGGACATTGATGTGCTGTAACCAACATGTTTCAGAATATGTATATGTGTGTGTCTGTACACAACAAGGGACTGTGCTGTCCAATCTCTGATTTCGAAAGGGAAGATTACTTTAAGACTTCACTAACATTTATCTCAAAAACATCATCAATGAGAGGCTGGATGCCTATCGCATGTACTAAGGAAGCTGAACCCTTGTCACAGCCTGCAACCTTATTTATCCATCCAAGGCAGGCCCAAAGGCTGGTTTCTCCAGTCTTCCAAGGCAGCCTAGGCCATTTCCAATGTTCTCATCTGTGTCTTTATAGTACAGTGCTTAAATAGAGTCCTTCTAAATGCATCAATATTGACGAAGACATGGGCACATGTAGCATTAGGTCAAAACTCATTCTATGCCTCATTTTCTCTTCCATGGGAAATGGAAATCATGTTATATAATGAGATACAAGGGACATATATGAAGATATCTGAAGCTGCCTGAAAACTGAGAAGTAATATGCTTACGTTACAGCAAACTTCCGAAGGCAGAAAAGCTCTTACTGATGACGTATTTTTAAAATTTATCTTCCACTTTAATATAGTAAACATTTTTCTTATGATTCATTTTGAGAAAGATAGTTTAAAAAATTATACCAAAATCAAACACAACAAATGCATTTTCTTCTGCTTATGGGGAAAAATAATCTATTATTGAGCAGAAGTTTCGGGAGATACCACTGTAGGGGAAGGAAACAGATCACAAAGGGCCTCTCATGTTAAACTAAGGGATTTGTTCTGTAAGAAAACAAAGACAAAAAGAAAACAGGAAGGCCTGCAGGAATAATAGGAAATCCATCATTGAAAGATTACTACTAGTTTGCGTGTTCCATGAACCATGAGTCCCAAGAAATGTTTGTTTGGTTTTTTGTTTGTTTGTTTGTTTTGTTTTGCTTTGTTTTTTGAGACAGGGTCTCACTATGTAGTTGAGACTGACCAGGAACTCACCATGTAGCCCAGGCTGGTCTCGAACGCTCAGTGATCCTCCTGCCTCAGCCTCCCTAGTGCTGGGATTACAGGTGTGCACCACCATGCCCGGCCCAAGAAATGGTTCTTTAAAAAAAGATCCCATGGAAAAATAAGTGTAGGAAATTTTGTCCCCAGAGTTCTCCATCATCTAGTGATTTATAAAGCAAAATTGTTTTCAAGTCTCTGAAAAAGCCCCAGAAATTTGCACTATTTTGCTTAACCCAGAGAGAGAGAGAGAGAGAGAGAGAGAGAGAGAGAGAGAGAGAGACCCAAGGAGAGTATATTGCTGAGAATCTGAATTTTTTTAGCCAAAAAATTAACCATTTTTCTTCAATAATGCAGACAGCTTTGACATAAATTTTATTTGCACTAGCACATTGTTTCATTGGTTTAACAGCAAGCAAATCTGATCAAGATGTCCAAACTCCATTAGTAAGTGATCTCAAAATAAAGTTTCATCAAGAGTAATGTTATTAAACTCAGTGCTCTGTGCATCTAAAAGGAAGTCTCGGGTTTCTAGAGAAACTTCTCTGCAAATATTCCTGCAATGCTCACAGATTAGAGTCCAATGCCTCTAGGTAAGGCTGGTTTGCAGCTCTGGGTAAGTTCCCTTTCCTCTCTAGCTTGGGGAATAAACACAATGCAGGACAGTCGCGCCATGCTCAGACCTAGGCTCTAGCTCCTGCAGTCTTGTCCCGTCCTGCAGGCTGCCACAGCTCCTCACTACTTGCCCCCATTCCTGGACCCCTTCCAAATGACCCTACAGCATGTTAACGCCTCTCCAATCAGCAGTGAAACTCCATTCAGAAGGCTTACTTTTTGGAGAGTTGCAGAACATAAGCCCCTGTGTTGTAGTGTCCCCTTTATACTACTTCTCTCCCTGCCTCAGGGCTTAAATTTTACACTGGCAAGTGAATTATGGGTAATGGGGAGAGCTGGACCTGGGGATGGAAGGGTCATATCTTATAGTTTGTCTGTCATGATTCCGTGGACAAGCACATCTGAAATTTGTAGGGCAGGCTGGAAACCCAGGGAAGATTTGATGCAGCACCAATTCTAAAGGTAATTTGGAAGCAGAATTTCCTTTTTCTGCCGTCTTTTCTCTTAAGGCTTTTAACTAATTGTACCCGGCTCACCCATAGTAGAGAAGTTAATCCAGTTATTCATCATTTATCACCTGAAGTGTTGATGTCAGTGAAAATATTCCTTCAGAGCATTGAGACTAGTGATTGACAGCAAGCTGGTACAATAGCCTGGCCAGCCAATTTAAGGCGTACAACTAAGCACCTCCCCAGCAGTGCTGTGGGGTTGGGTCCACCTTGCCTGTTGCTGAGTCACTTTCTTCCCAGGCCATTCATCACCTCTGCAATATGACCTCCACAGAGGAGGCGAGGGCCCAACTGAACACTGAACTCAGGCACAGCCGAGGCGGGGTATAGAGTGGGCTGAGCCCCCTCTAAAGACCACCACGCCAGCCTCAGTTTGTGTGATTATCTCAAAAGTCCCTTAAAGAGTTTCTTTATTCTCCAAACACTAAAAGCTTTAAGTTTAATTATTAAAAACTTAATAGAAGGCCAACATAGAAATGGGAAGCAAGCTGCTGGCTACCAGCCAATAGTGGGAAGGCAAGCATACCATGCAGCATGCAATGTCTGGAAGACCGATGGGAGACTCGCGGAGGGGTTGGTGTGTACCAGGTGGAGCAGGTGGGACAGAAGGCAGGCAGGCCTACATCTCTGCGGGTCTGGTGGGTGGCAGAGAATATTCCTTTTCCTTTTTTTTGGTATTTTTATACTATTTTACACACTGAATTATTTATCAAGGCAATAGTATAGACATACACTATTTCAATACATGTATACATTTGTAGTGATTAATTAGATCAAGGTAATTGACTTATCCATCACTGTAAACATTTACCATTTCTTTTCTTTATTTTTTTTTCCCCTCATTGAGTTTATTGGCACATTTTAGGTAGACAGTACAGTTCCACTCATCATTGGGATCTTGTAGCTTTACACGACAGATCCTGGTTCTCATTTTTTCCCCATACCTCTGTACTCACTTCACCCCTCCACCCTTCCCTATTTACAAAAACTTTATTTCCATTTTTCCTTTTCTCATATTTTTTCTTGTCCCTTATTTCCTTTCCCCTACCTTTCCCACTTCCCCTACACCTTTAGCCCTTTTCTTCCTATTTCACTGTAAACATTTACCATTTCTTTGTCTTGGGATCATTCAAACTCCTCTCTACTTGCTCCTCTGGAAATTTACAATTACTACCATCAAACATAGTTGTCCTAGTGGGCTTTATGTATATAGAGCATGGAAATTATTCCTTCTACCCAACTTTACTCCTGCAACCATTAACAACCCTCTCTTCATCCGTTCCTATTCCCACCCCTTCCCATTTCCTGGTGACTGTGATTCAATTCCTAACTTCCATGAGACCAACTTTTTTACCTTTTACATATAAGAACATGCAGTACTTGTCCTTTGGGCCTGCCTTAATTTATCTTAATGTCCTATGGGCTTATCCATACTGCTGCAAATGACAAGATTTCATCCTTTTTCTACAGCTGAGTAATAGTCCACTGTATATAAAGGAGCTGTTATGGCTGTGTCTAGATGTCCCCCCAAAGCCTCATGCAGTCCTAGATGGGGCTTTTTCAGAGGTGGCGGAATTGAGAGTGTGTGATGCTGGGATTAAGGGTGTGTGTTACTAAATCAGTACACTGATTGGTTTGGTATCACCCTAAGCCAAGAAGCCTAGCTAGAGAATAAGAGGGACAGAAAGAAGCTGCTAAAATTCCTTGCTTGCTTGCTTTCCTTCTTCCTGCCATGAACTGTTTCTCCTTTGCGATGCCCCTCTGCCAGGCCACCCTGCCTTACAGCCAGCTGGTTATGGACTGAAACCTCTACAAACTATGAACCAAATAAACAGTTCCTCCGTTAACTTTGGGCATCAGGTACCTTGTCTCAGCAACAAGAAAAGTATCTAAGACAGGTCACAGAATATTCTTGACCTCAGTAATTTTCTTAGACCTGTGTATTTAAGTTCTTAACCTCAGATTCATGAAGACGTTTTGATATCTTTTGGTTTCACCTTCTAAATATTCTCCAAATTTCACTTCTTTCCCCTTTTTCTGTTCTGAAATTTACCCTTTTCTTCTTTTCAGTCTTTCCTTTTTGGAGATACTACCGCTAGAAGCCAGACCCTGTCACTCACGAAATAGTGCCTGGCAATGATGAACTCAAACTGATTTTGATACTACTTGTTTATTGACACAATAAACTAGCTCAGACATCTTATTGTGTTTTGACATGTTAACTTTTCTAATTCTGGCTAATGAAAATACATATAGAAGTTGGCCACTTACATCTTCTACCATCTGATGAAAAATGGCCTCACTACAGGCTGTAGAGGTCATGTGATATAATTGCCTGGACAAGTAGAGCAACAGGGAGGGGGAAGGGGCAAGACTGTTCACCTATGTGGCTGTACCTTTCAGTCTTTGTGGGTGGGATATGACCAGCTTTGAATGAAAAACCAGCCATACCAAATATTTCTTAGACTCTACCTTTGAAAAGACAGTATATAGATGTAGATACCCTATAACACATTATACCAAATATTTGATTCAATGGATATATCCTGGATTCCCTTATGTCTTGAAAAATGGCTATTATATGGGTCTACCTGGGAACTAAACCAAGAGTTGAACTGCTTTAGAATGCAATGGACCACACCTTCATAGGTCCCATGACATGTCCGGTGGTATCAGCATAATGAAAATATGTTCTAGTTCAAGTTTTAGTTGATTGTGCAATGCATGTTCTTATAAATATGAACAATCTGAAAGCATTTGTATCAATTAAGAAAACGCACTATGCTGTTAATATACAATTCACTTCTGTGGCATTTTAGTGGACATACATAGTGTCTAGATAATTGTTTTAAATACTCAAGTAGGAGAAGAGCATAGTTCATTTTGAAACTCTCTTGTCTTGAAATTTATTTCCAATGGTAATTTGGAAGTTTAAATTTTTCATCATCTTTCTGTTCTTCATGGTCTCTCCAAGTAAACAGCAAACTGCTGGACTAGTAACGGAATTCTGAGATTGCTTGAAGCTCTATTCAGACCAAGAGAGGGTCCTGGCACCCAACCTCAGTGAGACAGCAAAGCAAGACACCATGATCCCTCAGCACTGAGACCAGAATACAAAGCCCAAAGCAAAGGCTTCTCAGCCTTAGGATATTAGTTTTCTGATTTTGCTGCATGTTAGATTTTTAGAAGCTGTTTCTAAATCGGTGTGCTTCTCACCCACAAAATCACTCTAGGTAGAAAGCCTATTCAATGCAGATTCTAACTGAGTAAGAGCAGGGCCTGAGACAGTTTCTAAAAATTCCCAGGCTGTGCTGATACTACTGGCCCACAGTTCACACTGGATGATTCGCAAGTTCCTGGGCATTTGGAGGAGAGGGTAAAATAAAGGTAAGAGTAGCCAGGTATAGTGGGTGCTGTGCACTGGCTCCCTGTACTTCAGTTCCAGCCTCTTCTAGTGCCTGTTCCCATATTGTGGAGGCAAAAGCCCCCTAACCTCCCATCTTGGGCTGTGGATCTGATTCCCATCCTGTCAATCATAAGGACTCCAGTGATATTTAAACTCAGAACTGAGATAAGTTGGGAAAGTGACAGGTTAAGAGGCAGTCATCTTGCCCTGTAGATTGCAGCAAAACTGTTAGGTCTGGGGGTAGGGGTAGAAGCTCCCCCCCAGGAAGCTCCCAGGTGAGAGTGGGGGACATACAAGTATATTCATGGCCAGATACAATGGCAGAAATACTTGATGGGGTGTTAACAACTAGGACCGTGACCAGTGACAGTGGCCTATGAGAAAAGAGATTTAAACATCTATCTGCTTTCTTTCTTTCTCTCTTACTCTTCCTTGAGACAGGGTCTTGCTGTATGGTCCAGGCTGTCATCAAACTCGTGTTCCTCCTGCCTCAGCCTCCCTAGTTCTGCGATGGGCATGTGCCACTAGCATGTTTGGCTATCTGCTATTCCTTTATTTCAGGCTAACCAAGGACTCAACAAGGGAAGGCTTCTAAGTCTGCTTCCTTGGAGGGCCCGAGTATTACATGTGAAAGACTGTGCCTTGCGGGGGTTGGAGGACAGAACAAGGCTGTTCAATAAGGCCTGGTGATTAGCCCGGGCTGGCATAGGTCCACCCATGGGGAGTTGGCTGGCAGCTCACCCACCAGCCCAGCTGCTGCTCCTCTCAGGTGATATCATTATCAAGGGATGCCTGTGTCTCTTCCCACTCTGGGCTCTGACAAATCAAACAACCTGGTGTGGAGACAGCTGGCCATGGAGACTGGAGCTGTATTTACCTTGGAGAGCTGGTATAGTTGCAGCAGCGTGTTCATTACTGGTTTCCAGGCCGTGCACAGATGCACCTTGCTAGGTCCCCACTGAGACCCCGTTTCCTCCTCGACCTGAAGGCCTTTCTGAGTCCCCAGCCCTGGCATTGCTGGGAGGCCACAGCCCTCAGCCCAGGTGATCCACTTACTGAGTCCCCCTAATTTATTCTGAACATTTGTAACCACAGGGGCCTCCCGGCAGCCAAAAGAGCAATACAACACAGGCTCCTTGGCCTTGGAAGGTGGCAAGTTGGCCAACAGTGTGGATAGGTGAGTGTTTTTAGCAGCACCCACTTCATCACTCCCCACATTTCATCCCAGAATCACTACCTGCATGTCTGTGTCATATCCAAAGGTAAAATGGGGTCCCCAGAAGAGCAGGTGAAAGGACCATTTGGGAAACCTACTAAACATCCCTGTCTTTGGAGCTCCAGCCTTTGCCCCCAGAATTCTCACCACTGTTCTGCTCTGAGGTTGCCAATGCCAGTCTCTAAACTGCCCTCAAGTTTGACCCCCGGAGGCCTGGCACACCAGAGCTGTGGTCTCTCTACCCTGCCCCTTACATGATGCGGCAAGGTTCTCAGCTGGCCAATCTATGAGTGTGATTCCTATGGTGGAGTGTCCTGAATGGTTTCTGTTTGTCCACAGCAGTGGGGTGATTGTTTTACAACACACACTGGACCACATCCTTCCTCATTTCCAGTCTCTCAATAGCTTTTCTACAAAAAAACAAAATCCAAACTCCTTACCAAGGCCAGCAAGATCTGTGAACTGGTCACTGCCAAACGCGATTCACCCCTAACAAACCCACCTTTCACCCTTCCTCTCCTTTTGTCTTACCACATCAAACTTCTGTTTGGGTTCTGCTATCACTTTAAATTTCTCATTTCACAGCCCTGGCCCTGTTCTCTTTACTTGTGACATCCCTGCCCCTTATGTTATTTTCCCTCCTTTCATTTAGGGCTCAGCTCACTGCTGCCTCCTCAGAGTGTCTTTGGCAATCCAAGCTAAAGCGCCTCCTCTCCCAGAGTTTTCTTCATGCCGTTACTGAGGTCTCCCAGGATTAGGATGACAGATTTGCTTCCGGATGTTGTCTGGTATTCACAGGGCAGCGCTGTGTCTAGCTGATGTCAAGGTGAGACAGGCTTTGTGACGAAACAGGACAGCGTCATTTTGAAATCCACTCCCCTTTCTCCGACCAATATCCCCTTGGTCTGGGTGGAAGGGAGGGGCTGTCTCTAGGTAGGGGGACCTACAACCGTCCAGTTTCCCAGGGCTTTACGGGATGTGGGATTTTTTAAGCTATAAAACTGAGAAAGCACCAGGAAAACTGGGACAAGCTGGTCACTTTGGACCAGAGATTTCTTGAGGAAGTTGAACAGCTGATTTGAAGTCTAGCTGAGACTCAATCTGTCCATTTAAGTCTTATTCTTCTAAACTTTGGAGTTAGGTATGAAAGAAGAACCAATACTTTTGCAATACCTTATAAGACATGATATAGGCAAATTCAATAGAAAAACACACACACACACCACATATACTTTGAAGCCTGAATATTTAATATAGCTTTGGCCTCAAGTCCTTAGTATAGTGTGTGTTATTTGAACTTGATAAGTATCTGATAAGACTGTTGAACCAAACTTAGTATTATATTTAGTACATTATTAAATCATTTTAAAAACCTCAGAGCCATGACATCTGAAAAATTAGGCTGTCCCAGAAATTCTTCCCAGCAGGAAGCACAGAAAAACTTCATGATCTAAATTTAGGAAGTTACCAGTTCCTCTTGTGACCAAATTAGTCAGTAAACAGAGATGGTGGCCTGCCACCTTGTGGCCACTGTTAGCATTGCTTCCTGACAAACGAATTTCTGAGCTGGGTGAATTCACTGACCCAGAATCATCGAGAAAGTAAGGCTGACAGAGTCCTGATGCTGTCACCATATTTCAAACAACTAACACAGAGAAAACTGAAAAAAATTTTTTAATTTTTATGAATTTTTTCTTTGAGAAATTTACAATGAATTAAAGAAAGGAACTAAAATCTGTGAAATACTCATACGAAGCCTTTCCACATAGATTATTTCTCCTGACAGCAACCTTGTCATGTGGACAATATATCTATTTTAAAGATGACAAAATGAATTTTCAGGATTTTTCTGAGATTAAATAAAACAGTAAACGACAGAGCAAAGATTCAGACTAGGTTCTTTCTGCCTGCAAAGGGTGTGTTCAGGCTCTCACACTGTGTTTTGTCCTACCTTTAATGGACCATTTGAAAAAAGTAACTTTATTGCAGCATAGTTCATATACAATAGAAGTGTGTCTTTAACTCGTTATGTCAGAATAATTATACATCCACAGGAAGTGGTGAAAATGGTTGTATCCTAAATGATTATAGCACAATATCAAGTTAGGAAATTGATATTGGGCAGTTCTATGTTATTTTATCCCATGGGTAAGCTCATCTAGGTGTTACTGTACTTAAGATACAGAATTGCTCCATCTCCACAAAGACCTCCTTTGTGCTGCCCTCTGTAGTCCCACAACCCTAAGCCTACCAACTGCACATGGGTCCTGGATGTCTATAACCGCATTTTGACCACATTAAGGGAAAGAATCATGCAGCGTGCAACCTTTTGATGTTGGCCCTTTTCACTCTCCAGGGTGTCCTTGAGATCCATCTAAATTGTTCTGAGTAGCAATAGTTGCTTAATTCTGGGGCCGGTGATTTAGCTCGGTGGCACCTGCCTCACAAGTTCAAGGTTTGATCCCAGTGCCAAAAAAAAAAAAAAAAAAAAAATCCCGGCTAATTTTTTGTTTGTTTGTTTTTTGAGACAGTGTCTCACTATGTAGTTGAGACTGACCTGGAACTCACTATGTATCCCAGGCTGGTCTCGAACTCAGTGATCCTCCGCCCTCAGCCTCCCAAGTGAGGGGACTACAGGCGTGCTCCACCATGCCCGGCTTTTTTAGTACCGGGGATTGAACTCAGGTCCTTGTGCTTGCAAGGCAGGCCACCGAACCGCTGAGCTAAATCCCTGGCCCTCTGGCTAATTTTAATTGATGTGAAGGTTAAGGGAATGGCCATGCTGTGCCTTGACTTATTTAACCATTTGCACTTTAAAGAACATTAGTTATTTCCAATTTTTTCTATTACAAATAGAGCCTCTGTGAACATTCATGCACAGGTTTTTGTGCAGATCCGAGTTTCCACTTTTTTTGGATAAATGTGCAGGGGTGCAACCAATGGGTCATATGGTAGCTATGTATTTACTTTCTTTTTATAGAAATTGCCATACTGCTTTCTAGAGTGGCTATGCCATTTTACATCCCCACCAGCAGTACAGGAGAGATGTTTTCCCCACACCCTGGCCAGCGTTTGGTGCTGCCACCACTTTTATTTCCACTGTTCTGTCGGGTGGGGGAAAACATCTAACCATCATTTTAATTTGCATTTGCTATGGGCCAGTGATGTGCAACACCTTTTTCTGTGCTGTTTTTGCCTTCAGTCGATCCTCTTTAATTAATTGTCCTTTTATGTGTTTTTGCCCATCTTCCTGGCTTGTTTGGTTTTAGGGTTTTGTTTCTGTTTTTATTGTTGAGGTTTTTTTTTTTTTGCTTTCATTTTTTAATTATTATTAAGTTTATTGGTACATTTTAGGTATACAGTATAATGACATTCTTCATTGGAAATTTGTACCTTTATGTAATCTATCCTGGTTCTTAGTTTTTCCTCATTCCCCTGCCCTCCCTTCAACCCCTCCACCCCACCCTATCTACAAAGACTTTGTCTCCATTTTTTTCACTTTCTCATATTAATTCCATTCCCTTCTTTCATTTTCCCAACCCATCCCATTTCCCCTTCCCCTTTGGACCTTTTCTTCCAATTTCACATTATCAATTATACATTTTGATCCTTATTTACACTTTTAGTTTTTCACCCCATTGCTGAATTTTGATAATCTTAAATATTCTAGATATATGCGGTTGGCAAGTATTTCTTTTGTCTGGAGTTCGTCTTTTTATCTTTTTTATCATTAGCAAGTTCCCTCAGAGGACAAAGCTTTTTTATTTTGATGAAGTCCAATGTATCAATTTTTCTTTTTTGGATTGTTCTGGGTGTCTGTTTAAGTGCCCTTCACCAAGCCCTGGTTCCTCAAAAGTTTCTCTTACATAATTGTCTAAAAATTTTTAGTTGTGTATGTCGTATTTAAATGTATAATCCACTTTATTTAATTTTGTCTAAAACTGTGAAGTCCAGGTTTCTTTTGATTAGAGTTATCTGTGGCATCCCCTGCCCCATGAACTTTTGAATGTTACTTTATATAACAAATGTTACTTGGGATTTTGCACCTAGGATTAATTTCAGCTTCTTGAGGTAGAAGGATGATCATTCTAGATTACCCGTGTGGGCTGTGTGTCATCACAAGGGTCCTTAGGAGAGAGCAGCAGGAAACTAGAGTGAGTAGTAGGAGATGCAACCACAGGACCGAGGTGCTGGAGTGGTGCAAGAGAGAAGCCAGGAGCCATGAAATGCAGGAAGCCTTTACCGGCCCGTGACAGAGGTGGATCTAGAAGCTGGTTCTTCTAACTCAATTTCTATTCTTCCTTTATCCTTTTCATTATACCATATACCCTCCATATATGATAACTCATGCTGATAAACTGTTAGCAATTATACAGTTTCTGGGTTGCATTGAACTTTTAATATGTTGACTTGATCCATTAATTATCCATTCAGTAGCTACATATCAAGTGCTTACCACGTGCCAATGTAAGGCTATATGCGGGCTTTGGACTCTGAAGTCAAGGAGCTTGCCCCCTAGTGGGGAAAGTAGGTATAGGCATATGTATTTGAAATAGGTACAGGAGAGAGCAATCATGGATCAGCTAATATAAAAGCGATGATTCGGTATGCAATCATGAGGTTGTCAGTGGGGCAAATGAGGCTGAAGGAAAAGGAAGGGGTTCGCTCACAGGGAGCCCTGCATGCTTTCTTAAGAAGCCTAGACTTAATCCCCAGAACAGTGACGTGCCTTGTAAAATTTAAAGAGGATGACATGATTAGATTTGGCTTTTTAAAAATTGCTCCTATGGCTGTAGAAGAAAGTTCAAACTGGGGCAAGGGAGAGAATTTATGAAGCTGCTGCAGCAATACAGAGTTGATCAATGGCTGCACCAGGCAGCTTGTGTTTGATACAAGAGGGCTGGGCCTGAGGGTTCTAAAGAAGGTAGTGTGTGTAGGTAGAATGTGATGAATGGGAGGAAAGAGGGACTGTTCCTAGACCTTAGTTTGGAATCTGTATATCCTTTCAGTCATTGCAAGTGGTTCTTGCTTCTTGGCTGTATAAATCTATCATCTTCATCTTTATTTTTTTCAGCTTTAATTGAGTTTATTGGTACATTTTAGGGATACAGTACAGTTACTTTCATTGTTGGGATCTTGTACCTTTATATGACAGGTCTTAGTTCTCATTTTTTCCCCTTGTCCCTGCCCTCCCTTCACCCCCTCCTCCCCTCCCCATCTACAAGCATTTTATTTCCATCTTTTCTTTATCTCACATTTTTTTCTTTTCCCTTATTACCCTTCCCCTACCCATTCCACCTTCCCTACACCTTTAGCCCCTTTCTTCCCATTTCACAATGTCAGTAATCTTATTAGGATCTTATGTATTATTGCAGTTTATTCACACTAGAGAAACTTCGGTATTTACACATGTGTGACTTATTTATTTCACTTAGGAGTATATATTCAATATGTATCCATTTTCCTATGAATGAATCTATTTTCTCATTCTTTATGGCTGAGTAATATTCCATTTTATAGAAAAACCACATCTTCTTTATCCAGTTAGGGAAACAGACATTTGCAAGACACTGCGGTGGGTTGTGATAATATATAAGTAAAACATATTGCGAATCAGCTTTTTCATGTAAAATATCCAGAATAAGAATTGCCTATGCAAATATTTAAATTCTAGCTCTTTTTTCCCCAGTTTGCTGCATTGCTCACTCATGGACCATGTCCCTGGCACTAGTAGATGGTGGGTCTCTATACAAGAGATTCCAGCCACTGTAATATTTTATTTATTGATTAATATATTTATAACTCCCCCTGAGCTCAAAAGAATTTGAAACCACATTCTATGAAAACACAAATACAATTTATCTGAACAGAATAAAAACAATAGAAGCAGAAGATAGATAGTCTTGGTACTTCTGTACATAAGCAGCCATATCCTATTTTTACTTCACAGTATCAGTTTCTTCCTTCCTCCCAGAAACAGTATCCTAACTTTTATTCTGTTTCCTTTCCATAGTCCATGGGTTTCCAAGGAAGATAACTCTACCTTGTAAAGAATTTGGGTCTTAAACTCGGGAAAATCCACCCCTCTGATTAGCTCTGAGTGGGCACATTTTCTAAGAATGGCTAATTAAAGGAAAGCTTTTGCTCAGGGGTTAAGTGATGCACAGTTGACACTCTTGGAAGCCATCTTGGGGGTGACACTGAGAAGCTCTTCTGAAGATGGCACCAATCTAGTGGGGGCCAAGCTAAGACGCAGATTATAGTCATCCACTTTGATATCTGAGCAGAGAACTATCTGGTTTGGAGAACCAATAAGTTCCTAGGGTCAGTTTGAGCTTGGTTTTCTGTCACCTAGAAGTGAAAGATTTTCCATCATGAAGCCCTCCCTGGGAGGGGCTTTTCACCTGAGAGAGTCACAACCATTAAGAAAGAAAGGGAGAAGAGGATTGAAACTGGTCACTGAAACCTACATGATCTGGTCACAAAGAATCCTCTTCACACAGTGGATCACCTGTTACTTCTTTGAGGGTGGGGCAGGCAGGGAGGTCTTAGGAAGGGGAAGACCAGACTCAAAAGCTCTGGGTTCCTCAAGAAAAGGCCTCTGTAGATCAAGGGCCCTTAATTACCTAAATACTCAGGTAAGAAAGCAAAGATTCGATTGTCTTTACAACTGCTCTCCATCATTCAATAACTGCCTGAGCCCTGCTTCTTGTCAGATCAGCAAAGGCATTAGATTCTCACAGGAGTATGCATACGAGGGATTTGAGTTGTGCACTCCTTCTGAGAATCTAATGCTTGATGATCTGAAGTGTAGCTGAGGTAATGATGCTAGCACCGAGCAGTGGCTGCAAATACAGATTGACATTAGCAGAGAGGTCTGTTATGGTTTACATGTAGGTACCTCCCCAGAGCCTCATGAGGTCATAGGTGGGGCTTTTGCGATGTGACTACTGGATCATGGGTATGTGATAATGGATTAGTCCACTGATAGTTTTATAGCTGGGTGTGATGCTGGGAGGTAAACCCTGGTGGGAGGTCATGGGTCACGGTGGGGATAGTGTGAAAGTATTTATCCTTCCTGTTACCTTGATTTTGCCATGCTTCCTGCCAGCCATGCCGTGAGCAATGCTCCTCTGCCATGCCACTCTGCCTTGGAGCCCTTAACTATGAACTGAAACCTCTACAATCTGTCAGCCAAAATAAACTTCTTCTTAACTAGTGAATGTGCGTGTGGGGTATTTCCCCCAGCAACAAGAAAGTAATTATGATAAGATCTGACTGCACAGAGACTATAATAAATTTAATTGCTTGCAGAATCATATCAAAACCTTATCAGGGAGTGGCAAGTAGCAATTAAGCTGCATCTGGTAGCAGGGTTTTAGTGTGGCAAATGAGATGATGTACTTTGATTGTACAGCTGCACCTGTCAGCAGTTTTTTTACATCAGAATCTGACACTTACTATATTCTGCTTATGGTCTGCCCATTATTTTGTTTACCACTTCCACCCATGCCTCCTTCTTGAACTGTACACTTATCTCAGTCCTAGGTTTGGTAAGCCCACCAGCTAACCCTAACCAAAACGAGTAAAAAACAAATGTCACTGGACAGCTTCTTTGAAAAGGAAGAAAGACCCAAAGATGAGACAGCAGATAACTCTAAGACTGCCAACAAAAAGAAAGCTGTGTTTAAAAGAAAATGCAAAGAGTCTACTCAAATTATAGGTTAATTATTTCATGTGGTCCACATTCTCCAAGTCTGCTTCATATAATACATGCTGGCTAACTATTCAATGAAACCACAAAACCTTCAAAACTGCTTTGCTATGTGGAGACCAAGTACCCTGCATTAAAAGACTAACCTTGGAGTTTCTTAAAAGATAAAAATTTGAACACAAAGAAAGGAGTAATTATTGAAAGTCACCATTTCATCTAATGTGTCTGCATTAAGAACATCATTTTAAGGGTTAGTTGTGTCAGACATTCCTACCCAGGAAGGATATAAGTGGCACAGGTTTCTTGACTCTCCATAATTTGACTATTTTATATTAGGGATCTGACCAAAGCTTTATGTGACTCAAATGGGCATGTCAGATAGCAGAATTGGGGCTGCTACTGAGACCTAAGTCCTGGTCCATGAAGTGGCAGGGCCCTGCTGAGTTAACTTCCAGCCAAGGTCAGCTGGACTCCAACTAAATTCATTTGCTATGAATGACTCGTTTGTTCTCTCCAGCAAGATATTCAAATGTTTCCCTTTTACAGTCCTGCCTGTGATACCTGCTGTCACCAGGTGTCCCAAAGTATACCCTGCTCCCCTGCTTCTTACTCTTGTAATAACTAAATATTGGATATCTTGGTGCCTTTTGTCTTTGCTGCTCAGAGAAGCTTAGATTAGCCTGAGACCCAGCTTTCTCTTAAAGTCTCTGTGTTTGTGTTTTTTTGTTTGCTATCTCACTTGCATTATATTGTCTTGTGGGAGATCAAAACCCATGGCTGGAGTCTTCAATAGTTCCATTGTTAAAGCTAAGAAGCCCTTTACTATTGGTAAAGAGTTAATCCTGCTTTACTGCTAAGGACATTTGTTGTGAACTTTTTGAAGAGACTGTAGTTCAAAAGGTGGTATGTGTTCCTTTTTTGTCTAGGGCCATAATTAGATGAATTGATGAAATAGCAGAAGATATTGACGTACAGTTGTTAGAGAGGATTAACAAATCACCATGATGTACAATCCAGGCTGACCAGTCTATTGATGTTGACAGAGCAAGACAGCAATGTTTGTTTTCTGTGTGACTTTTTTTTTTTTCAGGAGGATGTGCATGAAGATATGTTATATGCACTTTTGTTGCCAAGCAACACTATAGCTGCAAAACTATTCAAGTATTTGAATGATTACATATCAGAAAAAAACTGAACTGGTCATTTTGTGATGGTACCTGCATGGATAGAGTGGCTGCTATGACTGGACGGCTTGCTGGTTTCAAAACTTGCATTGTGTCATCCATAGAGAAAGGCTAGTAGCAAAAATTGTCACCAGAAATTAACAACCCTTGCAGGATGTGATTAAGTGTACCAGCCCTGTTAAAGTCAATTATTCGGGTGCTACTGCCACCTAGCCAGAGAAAGCCAGGTTTGTTGCAGTCCCCTGCAATAAAGAATTCTCTCTGTGAATCCCTGTGGGTGGAGAGATAGGACCAGAGATGCGGAAGCCTTGAAGTTGGCTGTGCACTGTGGCCAGCTCTGCATTGTGAAGCTGCACAGGATGCTGCTCCAGGTGATCTGATTCTGTGAAAGCTAATCTGCAGTTTTGTAAATTATAGACAAACAACAGTGATACAAAATAATTCCTCTCTACAGACATGAAAATCTGCTGTGTGGCAGAGGTTCAGAGGACTTCCCTATGTCTTGGTGGAGCAAACTTGTTTTGCCTCCTTGGTCACATTCATGTCAACTCCCTACACTCCATATAATGAGATTAAAAAAAATTTAAACTGGTTGTGACACATCATCCATTTTCTCAATCATGAGTGAAGTAAAACATTAATATGTGGTCTTTTTGTTGGTGTGAGAGTCATACTTCCCTTTTAGGGGAAAGATTCTGTTTTAACACCACCATCTGCCTTTGAGGCTGACAGAAACAGAATTATTTCCATGGAAAGGTGCCTTGGCTGAGGCAGGAATCTAGGCTTTGATGTGAGCTTCAAAAGAGCAGGGTTCTCAAGAGAGTGAAAACGGCCATACTTCCAAAACTGTTTTATAGATTTAATTGCAATTCTGATCGAAATTCCAAAAGCATATCTTACAGAATTAGAGAAAACAACCATAAAGTTCATTTATAACCAGAACAGACCTAGAATAGCAAAGGTGATTCTAGGCAGCAAAGGCAAGGCAGGGGCATCACAATCCCTGACTTGAAATTATACTACAAAGCTACTGTGATGAAAACAGCATGGAACTGAAAAAAAGGAGTGAGGATCAATGGCACAGATTAGAAAACACAGAAATAACTCCAGTCATACTCAACCAACTGATCTTTGACAAAGGAGCCAAACACCTTCACTGGAAGAAAGATACCATCTTTAATAAACTGTGCTGGAAAAACTGGCTTTCCACTTGGCAATGATTGAAACTAGACCAATATCTTTCAGCACACAATAAACTAAAATAAAAATGGATTAGAGACTGTGTGTGGCTCAGGCAAGGACCCGGAAAATAAACAGCAGCTGCCTCATGAGCCTCCTTCTTCAGGCCTGTATCCGAGTCTCAGCCACTGCAGGTCCAATCAGATGCAGGAGATCTAACTTTAGCCACAAACCGCAATGGGTGCTTTAAGTGTAGGCTATCTGGCCACTGGGCCTGGGAATGCCTGACGGCTGGAGGCCATGGTCATGGAATGAGAAGCTGTGCCAGAGGTTTCCAGTTTGTCTCTTCCAGGCATCTGTTACTGCTGTGGTGCGTCTGGTCATCTTGCCAAGGACTGTGATCACCCCGAAGGTGCCCACTACAACAGTGGTAGAAGTGGCCACATTGCCAAGGACCGCACAGAGCCGAAGAGAGAGCGGGAGCAGTGCTGCTACAACTGTGGCAACCAGGCCATCTGGCTCGCGACTGTGACCGTGCAGATGAGCAGAAGTGCTGTTCTGGTGGACACATTCAGAAAGACTACACCAAGAAGTGCTATAGGTGTGGTGAGACCACGTAGCCATCAACTGCAGCAAGACGAGTGAAAACTGCTAGTGCTGTGGCGTGTCAGGGCATCTTGCACGGGAGTGCACAACTGAGACCACAGCCTAATTATTTTCCTTTGTTGCCCCTCCTTTTTCTGACTGATGGTTGTATTATTTTCTCTGAATCCTCTTCACTGGCCAAAGGTTGGCAGATAGAGGCTACTCCCAAGCCAGGGAGTTTTCCTTGCCGTGTGAAGGGAGAAAAAGGGTGGAAAAAAGTTGATTTTCTGCATTTAACTCCAAAAAATGTTCATATTTAGCTGGTAAAGGTGTTATGTATAAATGCTTTGTTAAAGAACCCCCTTTCCATGCCACTGGTGAATATGGATTGGTGAATGGAAAGAGTTGCCAGACCACAAGCTCATCCTGAGCTTCTCAAATATATTCCCATGTAGAAGATAAAACCAGTTCTGGAAGGGTCAATGAACTTCTTTGAATAAATTTAATTTTAGCAGAAGGATGGCCTTGGATTTTCTGTAGCTGTTAAGTAACATCAAGTAACATCTGTCTCTTTGTAGAACAAGCAGCTGAGTGGGAGTGAATGAAAAGGCAAGTGTGCGCACTGCTGGCTATGTGAGAACTTGAGATAGACACCTAGGCAGGGACGCTTGCATCACAGTCGTGGTGGTGGGCGCACAGGTGGAGATGGCAAAGGTTTAGAACACAGGTTTGCAAAGACTGAATCAAAAGCCCAGAGTAAATGCTGATACGCAGAGATATTCAGGAATTACAGAGAAATGCATTTTCAAAGAAATTGAGATGTTACTGTTGTATACTAGATCACTTAGACAACTATTTCATCGGCTGTAATCAGGTTTTAAAAGTCAGGTGGAAAAAGCAACTGAAGTCCTAGAAAATAGAAAATCTAATTTTAAACTATTCAAGTAAAGCTGGAGGAGGAAAAAATGGATCAAAGATCTAAATATTAAAACAGAAACACTTAATCTGCTGGAAGATAGAATAGATAGAGCTCTTGAAGATATTGGTATAGACAAAGACTTTATGAACAAAACCCCATTCCCACAGGATCTATCATCAAGAATCAACAACTGGGAGTTCTTCGTATTAAAAGGCTTTGTGCACAGCCCAGAGAAACCACCAGAGTAAAGAGAAAACCCACACTGTGGGAAAACATTTTCAACAGCTGTTCTTAGACAAAGGACTACTATCTAGAATATATAAAGAACTTAAAAAAAAAATCAAACCCTCCAAATTTAAAGACCAAGTCCAGAAGGGGGCATCTGAAATGAATAGACACTTCTCAAATGAAGAAGTAGAAATAAGAAATAAATATATGAAAAAAATGTTTGGCACAAATGGTTATTTGAGAGATGCAAATTAAAACAACTCTGAGATTCCATTTCATTCCAGAAAGAATGGCTGTTGTCAAGAAATCAATCCATAACAAATGCTGGAGGGGCTGTGGGGAAAAAGGAATCCTCTATTCTTGGTGGGAGTATAGACAGGTGCGACCGCTGTGGAAATTAGTGTGGAGATTTCTACACAAAGGAAAACTAGATGTTCCATTTGCCCAGCTATTCCCCTTCTTGGGTATCTTGACAAAAGAATTAAAAGCATCCTGCCACAGTGATATATGCACATCCATGTTTATAGCAGCATAGTTTGCAATAGCTAAATCTTGGAAACAGCCTAAGTGTCCATTGACCAACCAGTGAATAAAGACGATGTATGTTGTTGGTGTTTTATAACACAGTGGAGTACTACTCTGCCTTAAAGGAGGATGAGCTTGAGTCATAGCTAAAGGGATGCGCCTTGAGACCAGGCTCTTAAGTGAAATAAATCAGACACACATTTTTAAATACTGCTTTGTTTCTCTGGTATGAGAAACTGAAAGTGGAAATAAGGACCAAAATGTATAATAGATATTGGGAAATGGGAAGAAAATGTTCAAATGGGAAGGAAAACAAGGAAGGAAGGCAGGAGAAAGGAAGGGAGGTAAAAGGAAAAGAAAGTTAAAAAAAAAAAAAAAAGAGCAGGCTTCTGTCTCTTCTCTGTGGGCCATTGCTGAATTCCTAGTAGTGGGAGCAGCACATAGCACGCTAGTAAATGCTCCATAAAGTTTTATTGAATTGTTACATAAAGCAACTAAATGCAAACCTGCTTAGCTTGAGTGGATTAAGAAGAAGGGAGAGAAGACCTTTTTTTCTCCATGGGAACAAAGAAGAGTAGACTCATTAAAGAGAGGGAACAATTGGTTTGCTAACAGGAAGAAGGGTGCCAATAATTTTGGGGCCCTTTACATTGCTGGTGGCTCTATCATTTGTTACTGGTTCCCATGCATGAGACCCTCTAGGCAGCTAAGCATAACAAAAAGGGGCAGATGATAATTTCTCTCTGCAGTGAACAGTGAGTGTGGCTTTGGGGTAAAGTTATGTACTTCAAATACTCCTGAGAAAGGGCCTTCATAGACTATGTAAAGTGTGGAATTGCCTCCATTTTTGGTGCTAGGTGGATGTATAAGGAGACAACATGAGATAACCTCAGACATATTGGGATAATAACTGAACATGTACAAAAAGTAAGCAAAATTTAAGAAAGCCACCAGCATTGCTCAATCCCTAAAGCTCCATCCCTTGGAGCTTCTGGAAAGCCTGAGTATAGCTTTCGTAGTCTAAGAGTAAAAAGAGTATTTGTTACCCAGAAGGAGAGGACCGGGTTTTCTCAGACCCTGAGTTTGGAGGGAAGTTGTTACAGAAACTATTGTCTCCAGAATACTGAACGAAGGAGTCTTTGACCATAGGATTTTTGCCTCTGTACTGGGGACTGAACCTAGGCCCTTGAACTGAGTTATACTACTAGTGCTTTTTATTTTTTTATTTTGAGAAAGTGTCTCACTAAATTGCCCAGGCTGACCTTGAACTTGCGGCCCTCCTGCCTTTGCTTCCTCAGTACCATTGCTGGGATTACAGGTGTGTACCACTGTCATGTATGGGGGTGGTGTATCCCATGCCACTGCTGTGTTGGAACATGCAGCCATCAGAATCTTATAGGGATCATAAGCTCTCAGATCTAGTAATAAATTAAAGAGGTAGCATTTAAAATAAAAAGATGGTTTATTTGGAAAACACCAGAAAAACAACAACAACAATAAAAAAAAGATAGCTACTCTGGAAGAGAAGAGTAGGGAACATCAGAAATGAATACACATCGATTTTGTCTTTAGATCCTTTTCATTTAGGCTGAGTGATTTTTCCCATCCCCCATGTGGGCACCTAGAAGTTGTCACCACCTGACTGGCTCTCTGGCTGTCTTTGTTTTTACCTGAATAACTCTATCTATATATATTTTTGGCTGTTTGATATCATTTTCCCCTCTGTGATGGATAAGGTTGGAGAGAGGGTGTTTTAAGGTGTTATAAAAAGGCAACAGTGTTAATAACCAAGCAAAGGGGACATGTGTGTATCTAGTTTGGGCATAGTAACACAAAGGTGAGAATATACACGTCAGTATATGTGTATAGGTGTGGGTGTCTTTTATATATTAAATAAGAGTCCTCAGGTGACTGCTCTCTTAACTCCTTTGCATTTTATCAGGGGTAGGTGAGGGGGCTGGTACCCCTTGTCTTTCAGGTTTCTGGCTTTTCCTTGCTTTGTTAACTCTTTCTGATAAATTTTCATGGTAACTGAGCTACCTGGCACCTCTGTGGATGTAGTTTCTCTTTCCTTCTCTTTTGTCTTTCTAATTGCTCTAACTGCAGAGTCTACCTATAGAGGCAGGAGCTGTCCTCAGTAAGATTTTCTATTAACTGTTAATCTTTTCTCTGCCTAGAAGCTGCCTTTGCCTATGCCACCTTGCTTGGCTTTCACTGTGCTTTAAAAATATACAGGGTCATTTTCAGTGATTGTTTCTTATATCAAAACAAGTCAAGAGGCTTTTTTCTTTTATCTTCTCCCATGGTTTTACCTCTGAGTAATCTGCATAGTTCAGAAAAAACTAGAGAATGCTGCAATTAGAAACCACCCCCAAGTTCCAGAGACTTGAAGCAACATAGGTTTATTGTTTGTTCATGCTACATGTATGCAGGCAGGGGCTCTGCTTATCACAGTCATTTGGGAAGCCAGATCAATGGAGCAGCAGTGAGAAGGACATTGCTGGTCACCATGCCAGAGGCAGAAAAAGGTTGCAGGGCCGGGGATTTAGTTCAGTGGTGCTGCCACCTGTCTCATAAGTGCAAGGTCCTGATTCGACCCCCTGTACCAAGAAAAATGTTCCAAAGTGTCTCACACCAGCCAATAAATGTGATGATGGAAGGAACCACACAGGGAAGGGAGAGCAATCCAACTGCAAGTCCAGGAGAGGGAAAATGTGTGAGTCTCACAGCCTGGTCTGAATAGAAGGGTTGAAACAGGTGTTCAGGACTACAGAGGCTCAAGGGAATTTGCCCCTTTGGTATCCCTGTCTCTGTAGTCATTAATCCCCTTGAGTCTTCCTCTTCCTAAGTCCATATTTTGCTCTGGAAGAGTCCTCTCCTGCTGCCCACATTCCTGGCTTTTTGATGGAAGAGGGTAGGCTGCATCTTTAAATCAACTTAACCTGTATATTAGAAAGATAAGTTTGTTGGGGGGGGAATCACAATGCCTGTACTTAAAAATAAAACATAAAAATATAATATATATGATTCATGTCATTTTGGGGTCAATGTCTTAACCTCCCTGATCTTGTTTTCTCTTCTATAAAATAAGGAGAATGAATGAAATCAGTGATTCTCAAGCATAGGTACACAAAAGAACTATTTAGATATCTTTTTTAAAAATACCAAAGCCATAATTTTACTACAAATGAATCATATAAAGATCTTCTTGCAGCCGGTTGTGGTGGCGTACACCTGTAATCCCAGCACTCAGGAGGCTGAGGTAGGAGGATCACTACGAGTTCAAGACCAGCCTGGGCTACATAGTGAGTTCCGTGTCAGTCTCAACTACATAATGAAACCCTGTCTCAAAAAACAAAAAAACAAAACAAGAACAAAAAGATTTTGATGTTAAAGCCATGCATCACAGTTTTAGAAATATCCTATGATTCTGACATGCAGCCAGGACTGAAAACCACTGGGCTGGATATCTCCAAGGGACTAAGATTTTCTTTATTATTAAGTATTAAGTTTGGTGTGAAGCTGCCTCCATATGTATTTTAAATTTGTCCTATTGTCCTATTGTATTTTCCCATACAATGAATTGTAACCTAACTCAATATGCCTACATCTATAACAAGTATCCAAGTCCTAGCCAATCACAGTAACTGAGATTCAGTCAACTATAGGAAGAAAACTGTTCAAACCAGGTTCAAATAAGGCAAACACTGAACTTTAGCCAATAGTACTGTCTCTGTACCTGACTTCCACTTTCTGTACATCACTTCCTTTTCTCTGGACCTGCCCCTCTGGTGATGGTGTAGAGCATTCTGAGCCATGTTTTGGTCTGGACCACCACCCCATTCTAGAACTGCCAAGGAATCCAGCTGAGATCTGGAAAACTACTTTAAAAGAAAAAAAAATTTTTTTGATGGCTCAGATAGAACCTAAAGTAACTGCTAGCTTCTCCTAAGACCCCTTGAAGAACCAAGACAGAAAGCTTCACTGACCCTTTTGAAATGCTTCTTTCCAAGGATTTTAAGTTCCTCTAGGACCAGACTTTACTCCTTTTGCACTGAGTCCCAGATATTTTTAGCTTTTGAATCCAGGAATTAATTTGTGCTGTGAGAGAGCACATGATCTTTGAGAGTTGTGATAGGAACAGGATTGGAGGGGTGCCTCAGTCACAAACCATTGTGGAATGGTTCAGTAAGGCATTGCAAGTACAACAGCATGAGACAAAGCTGATTGAATCAACTGTTGGCTTGATCAAAAGTATTGCAGATTGATGCCAATCAGATCCTCGCCCTTTGGAAGGCATAAACTGGCCTCTTATGAACAGTGACTGGAAGGACTGTGTGTCTAATAATAAAACCATATGTATTTTCTGATTTCCCAAACTGATGTGACCAAATGCTGCAGGCTTCAGTGCATTATGCCAAAGCGTATTTTCATCAAGTAAAAGAAGTGTTTCAAGCTGTAGAATTGTCTTAAACAAAATTGTAGGCCATTAAAAAAATGTCTGCAATGTAGTGGAGGGGGTGGACATCAAAACCGACATCAGAGAGAGCCTGAACTTTCTAAACAACTCAGGAAAAACATCCCAAGAAAGCTGGCAACTTGTCTTGCTTTTACCCTCCCTGAACTAAAACAGTGATCATTTCCAGAAGTGTCCTTTTTCATTAACAGTGGTTTATATCGCGTCATGTGTAAATGGTGTTGAAGACTTGCTGTAGTTTTCTAGCACAGAGAACTAAAATATCTGACCTCAGGTCTGTCCCGCTCCTACCTGAACTCCGCCTGTGGGTGGCTTTGGCCCAGCAGTCTCTATTGGAGCCCTGTTCCTCAAGCTCTGGCTGAGTCTGATGTCAGGAAGACCAACAGGGAAAGAGTTTCTGTAAAAGACATCGGGATCACTACACAGAACACCCAATGGGATCAATGGAGTGTGTGCTGTATACATAGCAAGGTACTCAGAGATTCAGAAGAAGAAACATTTGGGGTGGAGCTGTATTGATGCATTTTGTTAATCAGAGTTTCTTGGTAAAATTACCAAATGCTTAAATTGCATGAAAAGGAGGGACCTTGACTAAAGTACAGCAGGGGTAAAGGCCTAGAGGGTGAAGGCTGAGGGTTAAGGAGCGGACTGAGTACTGGTGCCATGTAATTTTCCATTCTGCAAATGCTGAGATCTAATGGGGAAAAAGAAACGTGAGTTTTCCCTTTATATTTTAGACAGAGAAGTACAGACAGTAAGCAAAGAAAAAGCTTGTAGGGCCGGATGACAGCACAGCAGCGGGTGATATAGTGAGGCTGGGGCTGAGGATTGGCGCAGTGACATTGTAACCCAGGCCGGGTCCCATTCTGCTGCTGCTCAGTAAAGCCACTGACTCAGAGGACAGAGTGACTGCAGAAGCAGCTTTATTTTATTAACAGACTGGCTTGGAAGCTGGCAGGTCGCACACACTTAGTGATTATTTTTACCAGCTACCCTAAGTGTGAGCCTTTTATGCAGCTTTTGCAAGGAAAAGGATGCGGGTCCCATATGGCTGGAAACCAGGGTTGTTCATTAATCTTGCTTTTGGGAAAGGTCACTGAGTGTTCTGACCCCATGTAATTGAAGGAAAACGTGAATGATGGAGAAAGTCTGTTGATCTGTGTCTGGCTTTTGCTATCGCCAATTGCTGCTATTTGTTCTGGCCAGGTGTGGCCTTTCCCACAGCCGGGGAGTAGGGAGCTATCGGGAAGGGAGGATCTAGTGATCCTAGCTAGCATGGGTGTGCAGTTTAATCAGGCAAGAAGCAGGAAAACAAGGTCTAAGTACGGGAAATTAACCTGTGCTAGGAAGATTTTTTTTAACCCATTAGGTAGCTTCGGTTCCTTATCAATAAATTGGGCGAAACCTCTGAGAGACAGAGGCCTGAATGAGGTATGAGAACCAGCCTTAGGAAGGTCATAACTAAAATGAATGAGCCAGTCTTAGAAATTGTCTTCTAACATCAGATTAATTTATTTGCATGTCAAATTGGCAAGCAGGGTTTTGTTTGTTTTGTTTTGTTTTTTGAGACGGGGTCAAGCTATGTAGTTCAAGCTTGATCTCATTATGTAGCCGAGGCTGGCTTTGAACTTGCGGTGATCCCCCTGCCTCAGCCTCCTAAGTGCTAGGATTACAGGCATCCTCTATCATACCCGGGTCTCATCTTCTCCTTGAGGTGGGACACAAATCTATCCTTTTTTTCAGGGGTTTGTACCTAGACAGAGACAGAGACACTCTGGACAATAGTGCAGGTGTTAAGGCCAGAGTTGATCCTGCTTAGAGTGTGGTAAAAGTTGACTTCCTGTGGGTTTCTGTCCCACCCAATGGGCAAAGTTTGATTTCTTTCATCTCCTCCTCTTCCACCCCCAGGAAGCTGAAGCCTCTTCTGGTTCTATCCAGAGGGGAAAATACATCAGTGGGACTGGGTAGCAGTCCTGAGAAAGAGAAGAGGTGAGTTTCTGTGTGCACTGCAGATAACGAGGAACAACTAATGTCAGTGGTGGTATTGGGAGGTGGGGAGTGTCCTGGCAGGAGAACAGGTCTGGAGAAGGCTGATCATGCAGGATTTCTGGGTATAGACGAAGGAAGTTAATTAGCTGCGTGGGGTAGTAAGCCACCTATGAATCCCCACCTGAAGATCCTTTTTTCTTTTCTTTCTTTCTTTGTTTCGTTGTTTGTTTGTTTGTTTGTTTCTTTCTTTCTTTCTTTCTCTTTCTTTCTTTCTTTCTTTCATTCTCTTTTTCTTTCTTGTTAGCACTGGGGATCAAATCCAAGGATTTGTGCATGTTAGGCAAGCTCTTTACCTCTTAGCTCTATCCATGACCCCTGAAAATTCGTAAAAGGTTCTCAGTCTCACATTGGATGGGAAAATTCTTTGTGTGTAGCTGTCTGTCTCTGCACTAAAGAATGTTCAGTAATATCCCTAGCCTCTACTAGATAATAGTAACATTTTACCAATTGTGACAATAAAAATATCTCCAAACTGGGTGGTACACGCCAGTAATTTCAGCACTCTGGGAGGCTGAAGCAGGATGAAAAGTCAAAATATATCTTTCAGTATTATTAGTGAAGACTTGCATAGAAAAATGAACTTTACCATATACTTATATACACTCACCTGAAATTTAAAAAAAATTATTTTTGGTACCAGGGATGGAACTTGGGTCCTTGTGCTTATGAGGCAGGTGTCAGAACCACTGAGCTAAATCCCTGGCCCCTGAAATTAAATGTTTTAATAAAAATTGCCATTTATTTATTGGAGGAGTCTACCCCCCAAGGTAGTGAGCACATATGTGTGCAGGGTCTAACATTTGAAAAGCATTTTAAAAAATCAAGAGAGTATCAGATTCTGATCTCTTTAGTTGAAATTATTACTGAGATAATTGCACATTCATAGACAGTTATAAGATGGTTTATGCTTAAAAATCAGATGATGTGCATGCTTCAAGAATATGAGTTTAAAACTGTTTATTGCATTTTAGAAAATCACCAATTGGTCCCCAAATACCCCACATTTATTTGGAGCAAAGGTTGACAAACCAGGACCTACATGTCAGATCTGGCCTGTTGCCTATTTTTGCAATAAGAGTTTGTTGGAGCAAAGCTTTAGTTGTATATTGTCTATGGTTGCCTTGGATCCTCAGGGACAGAGGTGATTAGTTGTAACAGTTTGTATAGTTTGCGAACTGAAAATATTTACAGAAACAAAATTTGCCTTATTTAAAGGACTGTTTAGTGATCTAAGCCCAATCCTTTTACCGCAAAAAACTTTTTCAGTATGTGATGGATCAAGGCATGCTCTCTCCCTCCCCCGTGGAACAGCCTGAAGCCACGAACATCACTGAAAACGCTCTGTGGAGTTGAGAGGGAAAGCTGTGCTCAGACAGTGGTCTCACCCCCTAAGCGTGTCAGGCCTGAACCACTCGAGACTGCCTAGTGCCTCTGGCAGCCCTGTGCCCAGCAGTTAGCCTGTGGCCTGCAGCTGCAGGAGACACAACAGTCTCCTCTTCTCCAGAGTGGTGGATGTGAACATTTTGGTCTTTGCTCACTCTTACTTTGGGCTGCATTTTAAACTGGGCTTGGGGCCTCACTGTTCTGAGCCAACTGTCGCTTTTGCTCTTCTCATGGGACAGGGCCGCCTGAGTGACCCGTGGTCCCAGATCTCCCACAACCAGCCAGCCTGGCTTTATAGCCCTCTCTCTTCACCTCAGAGGTAGAAGCAATCCCCCATGTGGAAAGGATATTGTTCCAGAAATATACTTTCTAGAGATATGATGATTTTAGAAGTCATTTCTATAAAAAGTTGACTTATTTTTTTGTCTCTGGTTGGTAAATGAGGAATTTGCACTATTTTGGAGGACAAATAGCACATACTGATGGTTTATGTCTGTAGTTTTATAGTCCTATCTGTACAATTAAATAGCTTTATTCCTTAGTTGGCTCTAGGAAATGTTTAAGAGGCCTTTGTTTTTTACCTCCAATAAAGAGGAAATGAAACTTTACCTAAGTTGGCTTAAAATTCTGGTTTGGGAAGGAAAATAGCTATACTTAAAATGCATAATATCTTGCAACTAACCTCCTCAGTCATGGAATTTTGTGTTTTTTTCCAGCTATATTGCTCAGGGTGGCCTAGAATTTGAGAAGATCCTCCAGCCTCAGATCTTGAATGCTGGATTACAGATGTGCACCACCAAATCTGGCTATGGATGTATTAGCCTCATAAAATCATAAGTGTCTTATGTGTAATCCTGCAGGTTGGTACATCTTCCAAACTGAGTATACACAACAGTTTAATCATTTTACTTGCTAACATGTTTTTAATTTATTCCTGTAAATATGGTTATTTTTACTTATAAAAATTCTGGAATCAATACATTTGGGCTAGTGGTGTACAGAATAGACTTAAATGTGTTTACTGTGACTTCTTTCAAGTCTGAATAGTTTAGTAAAATTTTTAAAAAGTACTTATGTTTGATTAATTTAAGGAGTTAGTCTTAAAATGATAGCTTTTCTAATTTGTCAACTGGGATCATAGGTATGCGAAGGGTCAAACACAACCATCAAGAAAACTTCCCTAATCTGTTCCAGACAAGTGTCTCTCCTGTGATTCCCAAGGACTTGGCAGGGTCCTTTCAGAATCACAAGATTCACAATCTAGACATTTGCTCAGTGCCCACCCTGTGCCCAGGCCTGTGACTATGAACAGGACTGTGTCCTAAGGGAGACCTCACAGAGAAAGGGCCGTGGCAGTGTTAGTTCTGTCGATGTCACAGTGCGCCCCACGTGTGCATCACAGAAGCACGTGACGCCTGGGCTGACTGGGCACAGACCAGCTACACACAACCTCTGAGGGTCCAAATGGGCGAGTGTGACCATCCTGCAGGAAAACGGCCTGTAGCAGAAAGTGGGGAGCAGTCTGTAAGGTGGGAAATGCTTCCTCAGACTGTGGGATCTGTCCAGACTCTCGTGGGACCCTGCTGCTCGGATGTCATCCTCCCGCCCAAAGTTCTGCTCTGCCTCTGGCCAGCCCAGCCCTGTCCTCTCCACCTGCTGGTCCATGGCTCCTTGTTCTCTTCTCCATCCTAGCCAGGGCCCTGTTGATTTCTTCCCTGCACAGCCCACTCAGCCCCAAAGCCTGCAGCCCTGGAGCTGCCCACGGTAGGGATCATGACCCCCACTCCCCTAGGGCCACACTCAGGCCAGAAAGGGCTGTGATTTGTCCAAGATCACAAAGCCAAGAGGAGCAGAATGAGGCCAACATCCAGGTCTTGATCCAGCCGGTGTCTTGTCTACTCTTACAGATGAGGCTTTTCAGAGGGGCCTGGATGTAGGACGTGTGATGCTGGGATTAATGGTGCCCTGCTAGGATTAGGATGTGAGTGCTCCCTCCCTGGCCTGGATAGAATAGAAGGGACAGAAAGAAGGCTGCTGCCCCTGCTCACTGCTGGCTGTCTTCTGCCTGCCCTGCTTTGCCTTTGGACTGTTCCTTGTCTGCCCTCTGCCATTCCACTCTGCCTTAGAGCCAGCCAACTACTAATTGAAGCCTCTACAAACTGGGGTCTACAATAAACCTTTCCTCCTTTAACTTTGGGTGTTGTGTATTCTACCTCAGCAACGAGAAAATAATTAAAGCACATGTTGTAATGAGGCCTCTTCTTTAATCCTGGGTGCACCTTTGCCTGTGACCTTCAGGAAAGTAGACCTGAGGATGGGAGGCCACGGGGCTCGTCTGGCAAGTCCACAACAGGTGCAGAATGGGGTCTCCCGAGTCCTCACCTGGAACCCTCCCCACTGACTCCAACCCTTGGAAGCCTTTCCTGGCTTTTGTCCAGCTGCCCCACACACATCCTGGTCTCTGCTTTGACACTTTGTACACAGTAACACCTCCCCCTCTTCCCCCTCAGGCTGGAGACAGATGAGTAGGAGCTTGATACAAGTCAGCCCCCTTTGTGCATTGCTAAGATCCAGAGGGCGGAGCAACCTTCTTGTGATCCAGCAAGACCCTGCATAAAGTCTGGTCCCTCGTTACATACTTGCGGAATTGAATGTGAGGACGCAGGTGCAGCCCCAGCACAGGTGCAGGCCTCAGGAAATGAACGGCCTAAAGGGGAATTGGACAGTAATGCACCACACGCTGCAACAGGTATTTGGCAAACAAAGAAGATGGCTCAAAAACCCTGATGCTCCCCGGTAACTGAGCAACTTAGTGAAACCCAGTGTCAAAAATTTAAAAGGGGCCAAGGGTGAAGTTCCTGGTTTCAATCTCCAGTACTGGGAGAAAAAAAATCATGGTGTTCGGGTGGGGAGAGTTGGCTCAATAAAAGCACCTAGTGCTCATCTGCTCCTCTACCAAACAGAACCGAAGCAACAGGTGTAGAGCTGCATATTTCAGTGAGTGATCATAGGAGAACAATGAAATTCAATAGGAGAAAAAGGGCAATCTTGTAGCATCCAGATGCCTGGGAAAGCAACACAGCAAGAGAAACAAAATACCCCTGCACCTGACACCCTAGTAGAGTGGGAGGAAAGATGTCTCCCTCCAGGACACTACACAAAGGGTGAAGGATTTCAGCAAACTATCAGCACAGACGCTGGCTGTGAGCCTACATAGATAAGAAACTTGAAATCTTCACATTCCACACTGGGCTCAAACTCACTAACCACAGCCAAAGAGGCTACAAGATTATATTATAGTGCTCAGCTGGTAAAAACTCAATATTGCACATCAAATGGATACCCTAAGAGAAATCTTCAAGATAAAGCTGCTCGCTAAGAAGGTTATCTCATCAAAGTGGTAGACATACCAGGCATCCTGGTGCACACATGAAGTCTCAGTCTCCAGGAGGCTGAGGCAGGGGGAACACAAGTTTGAGCCTTGTGACTTAGCAAGGCCCTGTATTAACACAAAAAATAAAAAAGGCCAGGGATGAAGCTCAGTGTGACAGCTCTGGGTTCAATCTGCAGTACCACTGAAAGAAAAATAAAAGTGGTAGAGTTATCCCATTCCATCATATGCACAGATCTCAACATATAAGCATGATAAATATGAAAAAATAAGGTAATATGACACCCCCTAAGGACAATAATTATCTAGTAACAGATTCCAAAGATAAAAACTATTCTGTCTTCTGCCACCCTCCTTGCAAGCTCAAGAACCCAAGTTCAATCCCCAGTACAAAAAAAAAAACAGAGAAAAACAAAAAAAAAACCCAAACTATTCTGTCTTGCAGTGTTCAGTTCATAGCAAGATAGTAACACTGATTTATCAACCATGACTCATTCTGATCACTAGACCACCAGGAGGAAGGTCCATATTCTCCAAAGATTTAACTGTTAAATTAAACCTTTTACCAGAAAAGCGAATAAAGTTGTATTTGACCCAGGATCCCTTTCTCCAACCTCTGGCAGGATCCTCAGATCCATTCCTACACCAGGTTTTTATCTCTGTATAACCTTCCCTGGGAGTCACCTTCAAAATGATTACACTTTGAAGAAAACAAGGGAGAAGACAAATTGGGAATGGAAGGAAAAGTTGTTCCTGCTTCAGTGAAACCCTGGCAGGCACATCGTGGTGGCTGTGTATCTCTCTGGTGGCATTTACATTCCAGCATTAAGGGCTGTGCCAAGGTGGCTCATCATTGGTCCATTTGGGAGGCCCTAAGGGGTGAGATCCCTAGGGACCTTGTGGGCCCAAGTCTTCCTTCTCACCAGCAGCCAGAGTGCAGGATGGTAAGCTCCCTTCCTGGAATCCTTCATTCTGGCCTTAACATTTCTTTTCTAAGAATTCATTGGAATCTTAACGTAATTTCACTAGATTCCATACAGAGGAAGAATGATCCCTGTCTGGTTCTTTTTTAGTTAGGAAGAGTCTTTGTACTGAATTAGATTTAGATTATAATGCAGATTTGTGGGAGCCCGGCCATGGCCCTCTAGGAGTTTGACATTTAAAAGGAAACTTCTTCACCTCTACACTCAAGGCATTGATACAATTTGTAACATTCTAGGACTCTGCTTGCTAAACTTGTTGCTGCAAGGAAGAAACTCAAAGAGACAGCCATAGATTTGATGTTCTTTGCAAAGAGTCAGAAAATCCGGTCTTTGCATAAAAGATACAAATAGTTGCTTGGTGCTTCCTGTTGATGTGAACCTATAAAAGGAGCTGTTTCTGTGAAATAAATCAGACTTCTCTTCGTCTCCACTGAGGCTTGAGTGTTCTTTCCTTTCTCAATCCTCACTCCCCGACTCAGGCATGTTCGTGTTGTGACGGCTGCACTGCCACAAGTGGCGCCCGAACAGGGACCTGAAGAACAGGTACTTGAAGAACAGGGACCTGAGTATCGAGGGATTCAGTGAAGGACACCGCTGGATAAAGAATAAAAGGAGATCTCTTCAAAAAGAAAGAAGAGGACCTTCAAAAGGAAGGCAAAAGAGGAGCGGTGAGTTTTCTTGTAAATATTAAAAATGGGAGCAGGCAAGAGTTGCATGCTTTTTGTATATATGCTTAAAGACTTATTGTGTGTCGGTGGTGCTAGAAAAGGGCACCAGCAATTGTGTAATTCATTAGAATTTGTAGAAATAGTTTGTCCTTGGTTTTCTTTTATTTGCTTCAGTGTCTTTCTTTTCCTGTTAATGTCTGAATTGGTAATTTGTGATCCGGATCATTTTGGAGGCAGGGAGAGAGGTCCAAGCAGACGTGCTAGTGGACTCCCCGCAGCAGGGGCCAGAGAGGTCCTTTGCCCTTCTGGTAGGAACTTTGTCTCTGTGTTTATGGGGAGGGAGATTGATTTTTTTCCCCTCCTCAAGACCCTCTGGTTGAGTGTTCTTCTGGTACTGGTTTCGGAAGAGGAGATTAAGGAGATTCCCCGACAGAGTTCTGGTTCTTCTTTCGGTTTGGTTTTCATAAGTCTTTGTCTTACATTGTTTGGCCTCTTTTGCTCCAGCCTAGGAGTTGCTCAAACTTCTGCTCTGCGACAGTCAGCTGTTAGTGAAAACTAGTTTTGGTAACACTTCTTGTGCAAATGATTAAACTGTGATGATAGGTTTAACTTGCTCTTTTAGATTAATACTGTTCTATTGGCAGCCAGTCAAATTTTAAGATGTAATAATCTAAAAGCAGAAAAAAGACATTTTAAGCTGAAGTTTGTTATAGAAGGTTAATAGTAAATGAGATAGAAAAATATTAGGAAAGCTATAAGTAAGAGTTGTACTTTTAACATGAAAGGTTTTTGAATGTTCATCTTGTCTTTACCTAAGTATGTAGAGAATGTTTATGGAAATTATTTATGCTTGCTTGTTGGTTTTAAGTCTGTTATAAAAAGTTTTAGAGTCAAGCTCTTCTTGACTTAACCCTAATTCTACAAGAGATCTGTTAATTTTGATCTGCAAAAATTTTGATTAGTAGTAACTAAAGATTTTATAATTCAATTGGCCAAAACCACCTAAATAGACAGCAAGGAGAACTTAATGCAACTTATGAGATGCTAGCAGGAGAGGGACCTTATGGCAATCTATTGGAGCCAATAGACCAGAGATAAAACTGTTAATTCAAGGAAAATCTTTTATTGGGTTATTAGATACTGGTGCTGATGTCTCCGTTATAACTGCTGACCAGTGGCCTTCTACATGGCCTTTGCAGGAGACTGTCTCTCAATTACAAGGCATTGGTCAAAGTAGAAATCCTAAACAAAGTACTGATATATTAAATTGGAGTGATTTAGAAGGACATTGTGGGACTTTTCAACCATATGTTATTCCTGGCCTCCCGGTTAATCTATGGGGAAGGGATGTCA
>NW_022900914.1:61460738-61467577 GCF_012274545.1 Fukomys damarensis
TTTAGAAACTGTGGCCTGTATTAATACCAGTAATTTAGAGATTCAACAACTTTTTATTCAAGTACAAAATTATATTCATAATCGTTCTCTTCCTTGTTTTATTGGACATATTCGAGCACATACTGTTTTACCCAGTCCATTATCTTTGGGAAATCATCTTGCTGATGTTTCCACAAAATTTATTGCCCTTTCTAAAATTGATTTAGCTCGTCAATCTCATCAACTCCATCACCAAAGTAGTCGTACTCTTAGATATCAATTTCAGATTCCTCGAGAAGCTGCCCGACAAATTGTTAAACAGTGCTCCACTTGCCCTCAATTTTCTTCTGTTCCACATTATGGTATTAATCCTCGAGGTTTGCTTCCTAATCAACTATGGCAAATGGATGTTACTCATGTAATGGAGTTTGGAAAACAAAGGTATGTACATGTTGTTGTTGACACTTTTTCAGGATTTATTCTTGCTTCAGCTCAAACAGGAGAAGCTACTAAACATGTTATTGCTCACTGTATATATTGTTTCTCCATTTTAGGAGTACCTCAAAAAATAAAAACAGATAATGGTTCTGGATATGTTAGTAAGGCCTTCAAACTATTCTGCCAACAAATGCATATTGTGCATATTACAGGTATTCCCTATAATCCTCAAGGACAAGGAATAGTTGAACGTGCTCATGGCACATTAAAAGTGCAACTTCTAAAAATAAAAAAGGGGGAGTTATATCCCTCCTCACCCAGAAATTACTTAAATCATGCTATTTATATTCTAAATTTTTTGCAAATTGATAAGCATGGCCATTCAGCAGCAGAAAGATTCTGGCATCCACAAGGTTCTCCATATACCTTGGTAAAATGGAGAGATCCCTTAACTGGTCAATGGTATGGACCTGACCCCATTTTAATATGCGGCCGAGGATATGTTTGTGTTTTCTCACAGGAACATGACGGAGCTCGATGGTTACCAGAGAGATTGGTTCGTCATGTGGATCATCCTGACAAGTCTACATCCAGTATCATGGGACAGTAACCTCCACAATCATTACCTTTGTGTGGAGAAGAAACAGAAATAGGCAGTACTACTATTTTATGGAAGAGGTGTTATGTTACTATACCTCAAGAAAGATCATTTAATGACACATCTCAAAAGTTTTTGGACTAATCACTTGGACTTAAGCTCATTTTCAGGACTTTACTTTGGTGGACAAATTCAGGTTTTTCTCAAACATTTGGAAGTTTGTTGCTGTATTGGGAGAAATATGTTGATGGTCAGATGTCAAAGTTACTAGCCTTCGTTTAAATGTTTTTAACATAGAGACTTTTAATATGTGAAATACCATAAATACTGTGTTATCTCAAGTCAAAGAACAAAAGAAAAAGATAATGTCTAGTGTTAATCCTCCTTATATGTTATTGGTAAGATATAGAGATTGTTAACAACAGCTGTTTTAATTGTAAATTGACCAATTGTATATTCTCAAAATGATGACTTCCTTTCAGTCTGTGATGGTTTTGAGACAACCTCTCTACATGATGATGTTTGTAACAATTAATGAGTCCTAGTATGAAGATCAAGGGTTACAGATGTTGATAGAGGTAGAGAAATCTACATGTCAAGCCTCCACAACCTATGATCTAACCCCTGCAGAGGCTGGTAGTCAAAGACGGGTAAGAGAAGTGTAGAGAAATATCCAACCTAAGACAGAGCATGAGTATCAGAATTCTCATGGCTTGATGACGGGTAAGGGATTTCTCTGGACATTTCTCACCTAAGACAGGCACAGTCTTTCTGCTGAGCTGGGAAAGTCCCTGCTCTAAATATAATAAAAAGGGGGATATGTGGGAGCCCGGCCATGGCCCTCTAGGAGTTTGACATTTAAAAGGAAACTTCTTCACCTCTACACTCAAGGCATTGATACAATTTGTAACATTCTAGGACTCTGCTTGTTAAACTTGTTGCTGCAAGGAAGAAACTCAAAGAGACAGCCATAGATCTGATGTTCTTTGCAAAGAGTCAGAAAATCCGGTCTTTGCATAAAAGATACAAATAGTTGCTTGGTGCTTCCTGTTGATGTGAACCTATAAAAGGAGCTGTTTCTGTGAAATAAATCAGACTTCTCTTCGTCTCCACTCAGGCTTGAGTGTTCTTTCCTTTCTCAATCCTCACTCCCCGACTCAGGCATGTTCGTGTTGTGACGGCTGGACCACCACAAGATTGATCACACCTTTGTGAAACCCTGCAAGTAGTCAGCATCTAAACCCGTGCACTCTCTCATTTCCTACATGTGCATGGTCTTAGCCACATCCTCACTGATGTGACACAATACCCGGCACCTATAGCTTACAGGAAGAGGGGTTTATTTCGGCTTGTGTTTTGCCACAAGGTAGAAATGGTGTGGCAGAGAGGCAGCTCACAGAGCAAGCAGAGCAAGAGAACAAGCAGCTTACATCATGGTGGCCAGGAAGCAGAGAATGAAGGAGCTGGGAAGGGAAACCTGTCAGGTCATCCACCTTTTAGGCCCCACTTCCTACCAGCAAGTTAGATATGGCATCATGATCCAATTATCTTCCAAAAGCTCCACCGCTGAGTGCATGAGAATTTGGGGGACATTCTAGATCTAAACCATAGTGTCCAGAAGGTGGGCTATATTGAATAAAAAATTGTCTTGGGCTGCATACAAAATATATAATATTATTCATGTATATAAATAAAAATTTCCTTTTTATGTATTTTTTTCTTACTATAACATAGAAAAACAGAGAGGGCAGTCAGCTTGTAGGTTGTGGGTTGGACATGTCTGATTTAGTATTTCTTCATTTACAGTTTTTTCTTTCATTTTCCTTAATTATTTTATCCTGAGTCATTGCTATTACTGTCTTTCAAGAGAAAAGGCATTACCTGAGTGGTTTATAAAAAGTGTAGGACTGTATTTGAGAGCGGGGGTTGATACCAGCCAAGAGGATCTTTTGATCCTGAGAGGGTAGAAATGAGATTGGGCCAAATGTTGCAAGCACTTGCACAAGCAAAGCTTTGAGACTTCAGTTGAAAGGAGTTAACACTGGAAGATATTAGCTCAAGCCGCTCCTAGAACAGAGAGCAGTAGGTTTCAACAGATTTATTGCAGTGGATAGAAGTCCAGTGGTTCCCATTGGTCAGGGGAAGGTTTCACAAGATATTTCTTGTGGCCACCAGATGGTCACGGTCTGCTTTTCTTAGAATTATTGAAATACTCTTGTAGCTGGCGCCATCCTGTGCAAACATCCTAGCCTTGTGATAGGGCTGAATGACTTCAGATGCTTTGAGCTACTGAGGAAGAACCTAGGGTAAGAAAAGAGAACAGAGGTAAAGAAAGAGAAGACACACCAGCTCCCACAGGCAGTAGGGCAAGTTAACCCTATATTGTAGTCATGGTTAAAACTATTTTAAATGATCCACGTCTGGGTGCAAAGCAGAGTAGAATCCCCAAGGTTGAGAAAGCAAGGGAACAGATAATATGAAGAGATGTCAACAATTGTCTAGATTACTTCTTAGGAACATCAAGTCCAATTTCTCTAAAACACTGACTCTTCACTTTGGCCTGCAGATATGATGTGACTAAAGCGGAATAAAAATTTTGGTTTCTGCATCTTTGTATTGTGTCTGTCCTCTCCGAGGTGTGACCTTCAAACTTAGAAGCTGAAGTTTCTTTAGGTTTCTCCTTAGCAATAGTTTTTTATTTCATGGAAACATTCGTTTCTGTGGTTTTATCAGGGTCTCAGGATGGGTCTGCTGAAAAGAGCACAAGGATAAAAGAACAACATTCTATCTATGAAGTTTATTCTGCTGGAGTTTATTTTTCATTCCAGTCCTTTGCCTCACCAAGGTCATTCCTAAGTGATTCTATTAGGTCAAGGTGCTTCTACAGTCATTAAAAATTTGCATAGCAGTTGTTATGGGCTCTATCTAGATGCCCTGCCCCAAAGCCTCATGAGCTCATAGGCAGGGCTTGTGAAAGGTGATTGAATCATGGGGTGCTACAGCTAAATGTGGTATTAGGAAGTGGGGCCAGGTCTGGACAGAGGTACTGGGCTTGTGACACGGAAGGGTGATCTGGCTCCTTCTCTCTCTCTCTGCTTCCTAGCTGCCATGATGTGAGCAGTTCTTCCAGCCGGGCCCTTCCACCATGTCATTTTTATGTTTGAGCCTGAAAAACATGGACTGAAACTTCTAAAATGTGAGCCCAAATAAATTTCTCCTCTTTTAAATTGCAGGTATTGGGTAATTTGTCCCAGCAACAAAGAAAGTTACTAAGACAGCAGCTTCACTTATAAGCAGTGTGATCTCAGGTAAGTGAGTAAGGAGTTCCTTTATTCCCTTATATGTAATCGAGATAATAGCAATCATTTCTTGGAGTTATGATTACATGTAAAAGTCTGTAAAGCATTTATATTGCAACTAGTACAAAAGAAAGGTGTCACAGGAACATAGTACTCAAACTACTAAGCCCCAAGAGACAGGTCGGCTTTTGTAGAATATTGCTTATTCCAAAATATTAAGCCCTGTGTCTTATATTCTATGATGAATACTGTTGTGCCGAGCATTGCGTCCCCAAGACCACCACTCACATAACACACAAGAGCACTTTATTAGCACAGCATGGAGTGGGTCTGCCAATCTGAGACTGGAGACCTTGAAAAGCAATTTCAAGCTGTTTTTATAGGTTTTGGGATACATTAGCCTTAGTAACAAGCTTTATCTCTACTATGATTGGTCAATTATTACAGTTAAATCTTATTGGCTGTTACTGGGGTGGTGGGCTATTTCGGGATGGCAGGGTTAAGAAACAGTCAGGTGGCTTCCCTAGAGGCTTATCTACATAGAACAATCTATACTTTGTATATCCTGTGTTTTTCCAGGGACTTACTCATTTTGTTCAACTGTCACGAGACACATGGGTTCAATTTTAGGTCAGGCTCAGTACAAAATGGAGCTCTTTATTACAAAATGGAGTCACTCTGGTCTCCTCAAATACAGGGCCTGAAGCAGATGTAGTCTGAGCAAAAATCAAGTGACTAGTGCAAGATGGACTATGACAGAGAAGGTGTAGCTGATTGAAATCACAGAGGAGCAGCCAGAACAACTAAGAGTGGGTTTAGAGATGCACAGCAGCAGGTAACAAAGTGGGATCTTTTTTTTTTTGTACAGGGGATCGAACTTGGGTCCTTGTGCTTGTGAGGCAGGCAGCAGAACACTGAACTAAATCCCTGGCCCAACAAAGTGGAATCTTGAAGTACATCTGAGAGTTAGAAGGGCACAATGTGTGCAAAACCAGAACTACCTGTGTGTGAAAGAATTGAAATTCTGTACAGCTGAAGGTGCAGGGCAGGGTTCAGGCATGAAATATATTTTGTTAATAAGTCACGCTTTAGTTATTTGCCAAAGACTATATGAGTCAGGTAGTTTTAGGAATGACAAATTGTGTAGGGGCAAAAAACAAAGTCCCTCTTCCACAAAAATATTATTTTCTAGAGTATACAAGATAAACACAAAGTTTTGTGATGAAAATAGCCCCAGGTAATGTGGTAAGAAGATGCAGTTGGGAAACACAAATTAGACAGGAAGGACTTAAGGAGTGGCAGGAGTGGCATTCAGTTGATACAGCTATTAGTGCTGAGGGGAACAGTTAGGAAGGTGGAATAGTCAAGAAGGATAGAGGGTAAAGCAGAGAGTGCCCAAAATTTGCCCCAACAACCTTTTGGTAGTGGATGCTGAGAATTTAAGTAAGAAAGACTGACTCTAAGGAGATTAAAAAAAAAAAAAAAGGAAAAAAAGAAAAAAGAAAAAAAGATTTATCTAGGGTGGCTTTCAACTTTGTAGACCAACAGTAGTGGGATATTTTGTCCTGAACCTTAGCCAGAACACTATGTTAATTTCTTTTGGAACTGGGATCAAACTTCAAGACTTTGTGCTTGCCAGGTAGGCGTGGGCAGCACTGAGCTAAATCCCTGGCCCTTTTCTTTTCTTATTTTTGAGACGGGGTCTATGTAGTTCAAATTAGCCTTGAACTCACGTTGACCCTTCCTCAGCCTCCAGAATGCTAGGATTATAAGCCTGTGCCACCACGACTAGCCACTATGCTAATTTCTGAATTGGGCCTAAAATGAGGATTTGACTATGGCTTCAACCAACATTCCCTCCCACAGGTCAAGGTGAAGGTCCAGGGGCAGACAGGAGACAGCCTCAGGAGGCACAGTAGATTATATTACAAAAAATCTGAAGATAAGGGGCAGTAATAGTGACCCTCACTGGGGCTTTGCACGGAGAAGATGAAGAGCTGCAGTGTGTCCCACAGCACAGGCTTCAGAGTTGAAGAACAAAGGCCATATACTTTTCTTCAGTACTGGTATTGAACTCAGGACCTCGTGATTGATACTTTTGAGGACTTCCAAGGGGTCAGTAGGGATGAGGTCAGAATTAGTTTCTACGCCTGTAAAATGGCCACAAGAATTCCTCACTCAGTTGGGTTCAAGCCTGTAATCCAGCACTTCGCGAGGCTGAGACCAGAGGATTGCATGTTTCAGCCAAGCCTGGAGAACTCTGGGAGACCGTGTCACAAAATATTATATGGGGCTGGGTACGTGGATTGGTGCAAAGATGCGGCTCTCTGGGGGACCCCGTCCAGCGGGGAATAGATGCAAAGATACTGGGTTCAATTCCCAGTACAACCGGGGGTTGGGGGGAGAATCCTTATACCTTAGTATCCCACATTACAGGAAACTAGGAAACTTTAAAGTACAAAAGGTACACTTGTCTGTGCGGAACCAGGCTCTGGACAAAGCACGTCATGCATCAGTGTCGCGAG
>NW_022900914.1:61471372-61495058 GCF_012274545.1 Fukomys damarensis
TCCTTCAGGTCCCTGTTCGGGCGCCACTTGTCGCGAGCCGCGACGTTGGGGTCCTGCCAGCAGGCCCCAAACCTGAGAGGATTCACCGAGAGTAAACACACTGAGCCATGCTCAGATTCAAACAGATTTCTTCTTTATTCTTCTTTTACTTCTACTTCTAATACTACTTCTACTACTACTACTACTACTACTACTACTACTACTGCCAGACGGCTCTCACACTTATATCAAGCAATAATATGATGGTAAAAACAGCTTCAAGGATGAAAAACAATCTCAAGGATAACTGTACAAGGCCACAATTATGGCTTCACAGAGTACACATGATTTACAAGAAACAAGTGCTTTTTCTGGAAAGCGAAACTCAGCTCTACAAAATAGTTATTATAAATAATGCCATAAGATGGCAGCCGATCACGGCCAATCAGAACTTACAACATAACAACTCCTTCACTCAGGGAACTGCAATGCAAGCAGCCAGCTGTCTTGCAGGCAGTCTCCCACAATCAGTAAGTTCAGAGAGACATTTAAGGAAGGGGAATCTGCACTTGTGGTCCCAGTCTTAGGGGGTCCAGGATGGACTTCAGAGGGCACCGGTATCGCAGGTTCGTTTCTCTGGGAAGTGAATCTAGAGGAACTGACCTCCTAAGAAGGCCTTGAAGACAGAACTACTGCCTTGAGGTCTCGCCCACGGCCACGTATATGGACAGGGCTAATATCCCTCTTTCAGATACGTGAGGAGACAGGAATTAATTGTGGTGTAAACATACCCTCTCTAGGTAGGGCGTCACCGCAGGCTATGACCGTCGCGGGTATTTGCATTTCCGGTCGTGAGGCATTGTAGGGCTAGTAGTTTCGGCTGCGGCGCGGCTAAGTGTCGCTGATTCCCCAGAACTACATTTCCCGGCAAGCCCCGCGCAGCAGCTCGCGCGGAATGTGCGCAAGAATGATCAGATTTCCGGACGAGCTGGGGGCGGGACAGCTGCAGAGGCTGGAGCGAGGCGTCGGGATGCAGCGCCCCGGGCCCTTCAGCACCCTCTACGGGCGGGTTTTAGCCCCGCTGCCCGGGCGGGCCGGGGGTGCGGCCTCTGGCGGAGGCGGGAACCTTTGGGGCCTCCCGGGCTCCCATGTGCAGCTGCCGGGGCGTGTACAGTTTGGGTCTGTCGGCGGCTCGGGAGGCACAGGCGCCAGCGGCCGGGTCCGTAACAGTTTCTGCCCGGCTCCCTCCACGATGTCCAAGGCCGAGGAGGCCAAGCAACTGGCGGGCCATGTGGCCGTGAAGAACCATGTGAGGGTGAGTAGCTCGGGGCGTGAAGGGTTCGTGGTGCTCGCGGGCGCGGGCGGAGTTCTGCTGGGCTCGCCTGGTTCTTGGGAGGCGGAGGCTGCGGGAGAGCGGGGAGGGTGAACACTCGACCGAGTTCCGACCTCGCAACTGCTCCTGAAAGACCTTTTAGATGTGAAATTGATTGGAAATAAGTACTCTAAAAATCGAGCTTTCCAAAGATCCCTTGGCTTCAGAATACTTTGCAAAGTGGAGCCAGGCAGTGCCTGACGTTTGAATTAGAGGCACTTGCTGCGGGGCTTCCTTGTCATGAAAGAGAAAATGGTGAGCCTTGCGGGTGTATGGAGGTCTTTACTTCTGGTTCTAGGAGGACGGCAGAGAGCCAGTTTATAAAGTGCTTTGAAATTTATCTCCAAGCTCGGCGCGCGTTTTCCTGAGTGTCCTGGCCCAAGGCCAGTAGGGGAATCCCAGGGTTTAAACCTCTTTCTTTGACAGCCCTCGGTGCTCACTTGACACTTGGAGGGTGCCGGTCTTTGAGGTGGAACTGCAGAGATATTTAGCAATTACTCAATGCGGTCGTGGCCCTACATTTTAAAGTTTGCTTTTAAGTTCGTTAAGTAACAGATGTGGTACTGTTCGTGGCTGGAGTCTTTTAACCCAAGTGTGTTTGCTGTCACCAGCCAAATTAATTATCTTAATTACAGCACCCCGGGCGGGAGCCAAGTGGAGTATTTCTGCCCTATGGTGGAGTTTCCTGATCTTGTTAACTTTTTGTCCCTGTTTTCTACTTCTGAGGTAATGGTATTAGATTCCCCCTTTTCCTTAATGCTTCACTGCACAAAGTTACCCAGCGGGTCCTTTGAGCTTCACTACAGCCTGGTTATGTGGGAGGGGCCAGTGTGAGAGCCTGTGGTTCAGCCTGTACTGTACAAGGAATGGCTAGACCAACTCACTCTTGTTCCAGTGCCCTTCCACCGGTTCCCTTCTGGTGTAGCTTTGTCAGTGGACAGGGTCCAAGGAGGTTCCCAGAGTGGGTATGGGGACCTTGGACTCACCCTCCCCACAGAGTAACTTAGCTGACTCCTGATGCAAAAAAAAGAATTTTCAGGACTGGTCTGTAAGAGGCATGCAAGGGAAAGATTCATTTAGGAAAGAAAAGTACACACTTGGAGTGTGGGTGTTCAGAAGAGATGCATTTTAGTTTGGGGTTATGAGTGAATTCTGTGGAACATTTGAATCTATGGAAAGAGGGGATTCAGTTTACTGATGAAAGCCGATGGCCCAAGGATTTGGGGGTTTTCTTTAAGATGGGTCATCTAGGATGTATATTCTAGGGTCTGTTGGGTTTGCCCATTTGGTGGGCTAAAATGCAAAGCATTTGCTTGTGTTTGAAGCTGAAATACATAGTGAACAGGGGTTGTTAGGAGGGAGCGCATTTGTAGGTGAAAGTCAGGTTTATAGGCTTATTGTCCCCAAGACCTGTAGGGATTTTCTTGGGTTTGTGTCCTAAAGCTGCAGTGTTTTTTTGAAAAGTACAATTTAAAAATTACAAATTTTCCTTGTCTTTTCTGCCTATTTCTTCTGCATCAGCTTGTTGCAACTCTGGTTAGCAATAGGATTTTCTGTAGGAATTAAGAGATATTATATAAAATATGTAGTTTTCTCTAAGTTTGTGATTCAGTGGCACAGCTATAAAATTTGGACAGTAAACTGAAATTGTAAAGTGACAAATTTTGAAGTACTTTAATTGTTAATAGATGGATAAAAACACCTATACAATTAGAAAAGCTCAATATTGAAGTTATTCTGCTGCATATTTACATTAATATTTGGTTGCACATCTCTCAGACTTTTGTTTTATAGTTCACATTTAGTTAAATAATCTTCAAACCCTCATCTCAGTTGGGATTCCTTCTGAAATCCACTGGATTCCAGCCACATCATTTAAGTGATCATGGGGACACCTCCTTTGGTGTTTTGGGGGCATCTATTAAAAATACATGCCTTTCAAGGTTGATTCAAAGGCCATTTGTTATTTCCATCTTTTACATGTTTCCATATGTTTAAGTACTTAATGTTGGTGGCTTATGTTCTAGACCTGTGTGTTGGTCCCTCCCAACCCCATAAAGGATAAGTTCTGGAGGAGAGTTAACTTTATCTTCAATCATTGCTGGCCACAGTGATCCGTGCACATTAAATGTTCACTGAATTAATTGCCTGCAGTGTGGAGATATATCTATCTATGATAGATAGATAGATCTCTATATATATGCCGCTAGGTCTTGTGGGTACAACATCGGCAAACTATAATCAACCAATAAGATTACAAGTATGTGGCCAGGCGTGGTGGCACACACCTGTAATCCCAGCACTCAGGAGGCTGAGGCAGGAGGATCATGTGAGTTTGAGACCAGCCTGGGCTGCATAGTGAGCTCCAGGTCAGTCTCAACTACATAGTGAGACCCTGTCTCAAAAAATAAAAAAAAAACAAACAAACAAGAAGATTACAAGTATAACCTGTTAGCTAATATTGATCCTGTAGGGAAGCAGGGCAATAGCAAGGGCATATGGATAACATCATTAATTTTGGTTCCAAAATCTGTAGTCTTTAGTCTTAGTCTTAGTAGGTGGGAGAGGGTGGCCCAGTAAAGACCAGATAATGGTCTATTTCTATGGGAAATCCCAAAAGGGTGGTACTGAACCATATAATCTCAAGCTTCTGTTTATCCCTTAGGGAAACATGTAAATCTGGCCATTATGATTTTAATCTCAAGGTTTTGCCCTTATGTGCTTCCAGCCACAGTTGTGATGTTTTCACCTTCTGCACTGACTCCGTCAAGGGCCTAGTCCTAATTGCCTATTAATTTCTATCAAATTTAGGTGCTTATAATAACAGGAACCCATGGTGTAAGAGTTTTGGGTCTAGCAGGTACCTGCAATTCCTGATCTTTTTCAAAAGCCAAAGCTACCTTATGTGACTCAGGTTCATAAGTAAATGCCTGCTGAGGGACCCTGTGAATGACTTGAGTTATGGATGTGCTTGACGATGAAGAATCTGGCAATCATATTACTGTGTGATCGAGTTCTCAGCTTCAGATCAAGTGTACCTAGGCATTGAGAAATCAAGACATTTTCTTCATTGCTTCAAGATTTTTACATGTTGAAATATTTAGCCATGTTGAAAGTTTTGGTGTTATAATGTCTTATAATGATGTTCATTCATTTACTTGTCTTAGAGTCCTTGTGTTTGGGGTCTGCCAAGGCAGCTAAGTGACTATTGGATGTGTTGCTTCCTTGAGACTTTTGCAGGTGGAATCTTTGATCCGGTGTGTGCTGTTGATGGCCTAAACCCTTTGGTGCATTTGGAACCTCAGAATAGCAAAAATGTTTTCCAGAAGACTGAGGGTAGATAATGATTAAGTCTTACATAGTTAAAGAGAAGCTGATTAGAAACATTTTTGTTATTACGAGTGTGTGGTTGGGGACATTAGCATTTGGTTTGTGTGAGTTTTTAATACTCAATTCTCTCTGTTGGTCATTCTTTTTACTCTTTAGTTTTAGCTGTAATCTGACTTTAAGAAGGATCATGTTAAGTACAGGGATTAGGATTTTACTACTGGATATTCCTCAGGGTTTTGCCAATGAGAGAGTGAAGCATTTGCCCTGTGGCTGTTTTTTGGGAGGGGTTTCCAGAACTTTCCTTCTTTCTACAAGAAAACTGGGCTTTCCCTTGCCAAAATGATTTTTTTTTTTTTTTGGTTTTTTGAGACAGGGTCTCACTACGTAGTTGAGACTGACCTGGAACTCACTATGTAGTCCAGGCGGTCTCGAACTCACAGTGATCCTCCTGCCTCAGTCTCCCTAGTGCTGGGATTACAGGTGTGTGCCACTATGCCCCGCCCAAAATGAATTGTTAATCAATTGTTGGAATAAAAAAAAATTAAAATGTAGTGCTGTTTCAGCAAATCTAACCTCGTGAAATTGGTTAGATTTCAGGGCACACTAATAAGTAGTGAGACTTATTCAAAGTGAGATGATGTGTGTGTGAATTGATTCTGTTAAAAGATTTTTTAAAAAAGTAAAATCAAGATAGTATTGTATATAGTTAAATTAATTAGATATCTTGTAGACAGACAGGGCCAGCCCTAAGAGCCAACCGGAATATAGTCGAGACACATTCACTGAAAGCCATCATTGTAAGAGAAGAGAAACTACCACACCCTCATAGGATGAATAGCAGTGATTGGTATTTTAAGTAGTTATGGATCATCTGATGGGGACCTGGATCTTTCAGAAAAGATCCTGACCCACCCCTTACTGAAAATCTTGCTCATTCCTTACAGGCTTGCTGCATGACTTGCATCCCCTTTGGATCCCCATTTAATCAGTATTACCTAAGTGACTATATTTGTCATAATCTTATTGGTTGATCATAGTTTTGCCCACCTTGTGATTTCTCATTGGATCAGTATTACCAAGCAATTGTGCTTGCAATCTTTCTTACTAGTTGACTATAGTTTGTCCCACCTTGAACACACCTCACATTGTGGCTTTGTCCCATAAAACACCTTTGAGAAGTTGGGTGAATGGTCATCCATTTTCTGGTCCCCTTTTTGTTTCTCAATAAATTTTTCCTACTTTCTCCCCACCCCTTCTTTTTTGGTACTGGGGATTGAATTGAGGACCTTGGTGCTTGCACGGCAGGTGGCAGCACCACTGAGCTAAATCTCTGGCTCAGTTTTTCCAACTCTTAACCTCTGTTGTTCCTAGAATTCATTCTTTGATTTTAGAAAACACAAACTTGTATTTTAGATATCTAGTAGGTTTGGGAGTTAAATCTATTCCCCATATATCAATACAGATATAAAATGAACATATTAAGATTTTGTTTAACTCATGAAACTAATTGGGAACTAGAAAAGATGTTAGAACTTGTTCTCAGGTGTCTTAGTCCATTTTTCTGCTATGATACCTGAGACTGGCTTATTTGTAATGAACAGAAATTTATTGACTCACAGTTCTGGAAGCTGGGAAATTCAGTATTAAGGTTCTGGCACCTGGCAAGAGAGAGACAGCGAGAGATGTCAGTACTGTCTATGGGCACCAGTCCCCCTTATGAGTGAGGAATCCTCACAGCTAATCACTTCCCAAAGGGTCCTCCTCTTAAAGAGCCCCCAACTTTAAATGGTTTGATGTAGGAGTGTGAAGCCATATACATTCAGTAGAAACTGAGTTTTGGGTTTTGCATTTTGATCTTGTTCTGGGCTAGTGCTATGTGGCAGAATAAGCTCTCAGGATGCTGTTGTGAGTATCACAGTAGCTGTGAGCTACATCCCCCGGTCAACCACAGGATCCCAGGAAGAAGAAACCTGTACAGTGTGTGGCGTTGCTAAGCTGGGATGTTCTGAAGGTCAGTTGTGTGTTTGAGGGTGTTTTCAACTTCCAATGGGTTATGGACATAACTGTTTTAAGTCCAGGAGCATCTGTACAGTTATTGTAAAAGACAGTGTGTTTAGTTAGGCTAGGAATAGATAGCTGGCTAGAGAAAGGACCTGAGATGGAGTTGGGTGATCAAGTACCTGGAAAAGAATTAAAACAACAATAGGCAGTGAAACTAGTACTTTGACAAGGAAGTCTTCAGGCCCCAGGGAATATAACCCCTCCCTACTTAAAAGATACAGCCCCTCCCCTTTAAATTCCTGAGTTTCAAGGAATGTAAAACTACAGAGTAATCTTTTTTTTTTTTTTTATCTCATCCTCCCTACTTAAAAGATACAGCCCCTCCCCTTTAAATTCCTGAGTTTCAAGGAATGTAAAACTACAGAGTAATTTTTTTTTTTTTTTTTTAATCTCAGTTTCCTTTGAATTCTGCATGTGAGTAACTAGTTCAGAGAGCCTGAGTTCCCATTGGTCATTTTAAACCCACAGAGCTGATTGAGCCATTCCCGTGTGAGGGGCCATGTAGTATCTCACTTTCCAGGACCCCTCCTCATACTTTGGAAAAGAGATATTTACTCTGTTAAAAGTTTTCCACAAGTTAAATAAAGTCTGTCAACCAGCATAGACTCTTGTATGGTCAGATAGTACAGACAAGTTCTAGCCTTCTATTGAAAAGATATCCAGTAATCTCTTACTTGTGTCAATTTTTCCTTACAATGTTGAATTAATACTAAAATTGAGACTGTAGGTCATAAGGGATTATTGTGAGATGTCTTTATATTAATATTTATAAGTTCTTTTGGTTGGTACTTAATGTTTGCTGTTGCTTTTTTCCTTCATTAATTGGTGCATTTTAGGTATACAGTATGCTGACATACATTATTGGGAATTTGTACCTTTACATAATATATCTTGGTTCTTATTTTTTTTCCTCATTCCCCTGCCCTCTGTTCAATCCTTCCACCCTTTCCTATTTACAAAGACTTTGTTTCCACTTTTTCCTTTTCTCATTTATTCCTTTCCCTTTCCTTCCCCCTACCTCTCTCACTTCTTCACCTTGTACCCTTTCTTCCTAGTTCACATTATCTGTTATACATTTTGATCCTTATTTATACTTTCAGTTTTTCTGCTTTGGCTTTAGTTGTTTTACTGCAGCTGGACATGCTCCACATTAATTAGTTCCTGACTACTCAGTGACCCCTGGCCTTGTTTTGCTCTTTGTAGTTGGATCTGTCCATAGGTTCCTTCCCCTTTTCTTAAGATTGGAGGCTAAGTATTGTGACATGTTTCATGTCCTCTGTGCTCAGGAAGTGCTCTGCCTCTGTTGCACATTCTGTTGTAGGTGAAGACTTTATCTTATGTTTCTTGCTAAGCTTTTACTTGCTTCCCATTTTCTCTGAGACAGGCTTATGCAACCGAGGACTCCTCCATATTAATTGGACAGATGCAGTGTGCCATACTATTTTGATGTTACTTTAGACCCTGCCCTCTTCTGTTGGGCAGGGATGGGCCTGATGTGTCCCTGAGGTTTTTTCCTGTGTTGTTACCAACTTGACGGTGCCCTGCCTTTTAAATGTAAAGCTTGTGTGAAGCCAGGAACCCGAGCTTTCCACACCCACACAGGCTCTGTTGTCTTTTTCTAGGGCTCTTTCAACCTTCACTGGGGTTGGCCAGTAATCTTCTAGGGTTTATCTGTGGCTGTAAAGTTGCTGTATGGTGTAATTGAGCCAGTTGTTCATCTGGCGGAATATACGGTGGGAGCGGCAATGACAGTGTCAGCAGTGAGGTCTCAAAAAATGTTGATTAATTGCCCACTGAGATTAATTGCCCACTGAGCACCAGGTTAAAGTACAGCTTTGAGGGTCAGTGGTTATGTGTCTGTAAAATAGGCATACGACCGACTTTGCACCTGTCTTGGTGAATTGCTGTTCAAAATAATTTTGTAGCTTTAGGAAAAGGATACAATGGAATAAAATATGGTATTAATTTTCTTCCCTTTTTTGGCAGAATAACCAAGTGCTGGGAATTGGAAGTGGCTCTACAATTGTCCATGCTGTGCAGCAAATAGGTATGTTTTCAGCCTGTGTGCTTTGTATCTGGTGACAGGGTAGGGAAAGAAGAGGGGAGGAAATGGGGCACAGTTTGGCTCCAGCAGTACGGAGCTGGGGAGTGGGGACGGCTTGCCTAAGGTCATTTGAGTGCAGTTCTGCTTTTCTCAGGCTTTTCTTGGGCTTTGGGGGTACCCTTGCCTTTGTTTACTCTGTTCTGCTTTTGTGGTAGGGGGGGTGGTGAAAGGCAGGACTGACCTGGAAGGAGGTAAGAATGCAGTTGGTGGTGGTAGGAAGGCTGGGGAGAGCTGACTTAGATGAGGTCCCACAGAATTTCAGTCATGGTGTGGTGCACTCACTTCAGGGGTCCTGTGTTGTGGTCTCAGGCCTCCTATGCAGCCTGTGCATTCCTCAGACAAACAAGTTAAAGTCAGTGGGTTTGCCCTGTCCTCGACCCTGGAGTACATGGGAAAGGCCCACACTCCAATTGGGTTGTCCGGTTGTCACTGTGTATAGGAAAGGCACAGGGAAGATCAGCCCTGTGGCTGCCCAACTGGTTCTACTTCCCTGCTCTTTGTAAAAACAAAGCCCAGAGGAAGGATTTACCTGAATGCTGGTCTCTGTAGGTGCCAAGGGGCAGGGCCCAGGAGGTGAAATTCAGGTTCACCTGGTCATTGAGAACTGGTTGTTGATGTGATGGCTTCTGGGAGCCTTCTTAGGGCCAGGCAGGAACTGTAGTGCTGTGTACCTTTCTACTTAACCACATGTGTGGAGAATTTTAGAGTTTGAGAATTACTGTGGACTTCATAAGAGCAGCACCTAGACCTTCAGGATGCAGATTAAAATGACTCAATTTTAAGTTTTTTTAAAATGACATATATATATTTTTTCTTTTTGATTTCTTTGAAACGGTCTTGGCTGTGTAGCCTATGCTGCTCTTGAACTTGCCTTAGCCTCTCTGCTGCTTGAATTATATATATGTGTCACTATGCCCAGCTTACAACATGTTTTAAAATTAAACCTTCTTGAAAGTTTAAAGTGAAATAAACAAATCCAAAATGAATAAACATTCATTCTAACTATCCTCTGGCGCCTGTGAAAGATTGTATTTTTATTAAATACAAAAGTAAAGTTGTAACTGTCTTAGAAAAGGCAATGTAAGGTAGTGGTTATAACACTGTGAAGCTAAACTGCCTAGAATCATACTCTAGTCCTGCCACTTAGAACTTCCAGGTTACTACCAAGTTATGTACTTTTCCTCTCTGTGCCTCAGTTTCTTGTCAGTAAAATAGAGATGATAATCAGAACTTACCTCTTGGGTTGTTAGGATTAATACCGCTCACTTACACAAAATTCTTAACCTGTCACCAGACTCCTAGAAATAGCAAGCATTAAAACATCGCTGTTGCTGTGGCCAGTGCTCACCTCCCTGTTTCGTAGTACCTGCCATTAGTTTTCTCATCATGCCTGGGGATGGACACAGAATTTGAACAAATAGATAAGAGTCAAGAAAAATAAAGTGAGAAGAATGAAAAAAATCAGCACTCTGACTTTTGTCTTCACAGCTGAAAGAGTGAAGGAAGAGAACCTGAGTGTCGTCTGCATTCCTACTTCCTTCCAGGTAAGTCCTGCTTCCTGCTCTGAGCCTTGGCAGCTGCCGCTCAACCTCCTGGTTCCCTGAGGATGTGGATGCCTGGCTTTGTGTTGTACCTCAGGATTGTTCTAGGTGAGAGGGCCAGGCACAGGACAGGAGTTTGTTGACCGGTGCCTGTCCTTTGGAAATGTGGTTTAGATGTGCTCATCTATTCATCCTAAGAATGTTTCCATGGATCTTGAGTTCAGGCACTATGCAGTATGCATAGGTGATCACAGGGCTCTGTCCTCAAGGAATACAGTAAGTAGCATCCCTACTCTCAGGTGAAAAATCTTGAGGCTACAAGGAATCAATTAAGGTATTAGTAATGCAAGTATAGTCTTTTGATTTGATGTCTCATCTTCTTTGATCATAAAATAGGAACTGGAGGAGCAAAGAGTGGAGCCAGTTAAAGGTCAGGGGAGATACGGAAAGAAGCATAGACACTGAGAAATAGAGGGTGAGAGAAGACACAGGCAGTCCTTTTGACTCTAGAGAATTCTATTTTAAATTTCTTTGAAATTTTGAAGACATCTCTGTGACTTTTTAGTTTTTAATTTGCTATTGAGGAGCTTCATACCATTGTGATGTGTGATCCTTTTGTAGTCTTCTCAGAGCCACATACCCTTCAGTGATCTTCCTTCAGTGTGCTGAAAACACCATAATAAGTCTTGGAGCTCCTTGAATCTGGCCGTATTCATGTAATGTTTGCCAGTGAGACATGGCCAGTGAGATACCAGCAGAAGCTTTAAAACTGCATTTTCTCCTCAGGACTGGAGCCTGAAACCAGAGTCTTTGTATTAAGCATGTTTCCAGCCCCACCCCCTAAATTTTTTTGAATTTCAAAATGAGGCAGGATCTCACTAAATTGCCCATGCCTCTCAAAGTGCTGGGATTACAGGTGCATGCCAACATGCCTGGCTCCCAGCTTTTTATTCTTCTTGATAAAGGGTCTTGCTTGCTTAATTGCCCAGGCAGGACTTGAATTTATTATGATCTTTCTGCCTCAGCCTTCAGAGTGCTGGGATTATAGGTGTGTGCCACCATGCCCAGCTTTGAAAAGTACTTTTGCACTGGGCCTTGGCCTTTCTTGGTACTGGGATATTCTGCTACCATGTGAATAAGGTTAGACTCTGGCTGGGGGATGAGAAGCAATGTGGAGAGTCATTCCAGGCTAGTGAGTGGGGCCTTCTAACACAGCACCTAGGCGAACACACTTTCTAGTCTGTCCATGGAATCTTGAGAAATTATAACTATGTGCTCTTTCTGTAAAGCCTCTGAATTTCAGGCTAGCTGCTAGGTAGCGAAAACTCCATGGTTGAGAATATTCTTCTCCTCAGCTATGGTTTGCCCTTTAGTCCCAAGACTAGCTCTTTTTCCTTTTTCAGGGATATCATGTTCTTAAGTAGACTGTGCACCAGTCTTACATGATTTCTGTTTGTAACAACACTTCCTGAATCTTTTGAGAAGTTCTGTGGTGTAGATTTGGTTGTTTTCGTAGCTATCTTCAGTACGGGCCTAGTACGGGCCTCTTTATTTCTGCTGTTTACTGTTGTCCATTAGTGGTTATACTAGACAGCGTTCTGCAGAAACAACCAGTAGAATATATTAATGATAAGAGGGGACTTACATAGTTCTACAGTGCCTGTCTGCAGGCTGAAAAGCCAGGGAAACTGGTAGCTGGCTGCTTAGTTCAAGAAGCTGGGAGCCTCAGATCTAGAGGATCAGCGATGCAGCCCCAATCTGAGGTCTGACAGCAGAGCAGAATACCCCATACCTGCTCCAAAAGTGCAGCATGTGCCTATAGTGAGCAACCCCTCGCTTTCTCTTTCCATTGGACCCGAGCCATTCAGGACTGTGCATGGCCCATGGCCAGTACTTTCTGGACACACCTGGAAGTGTGCTTTGCCACCTTTCTAGGCAGCCCTCAGCCCAGGCAAGTTGACAGCGGATAGTATAACCATCATATCCCAGCTTTTAAAAGTTTGTTGCTCTTTTCTTTTGCCAGGTTTATACCATTAAGAAAAATTCTGTTATTGCAGTTTTAAGGTGGTTTTAGGTGAAAGCTGAGCATTAACTAGGTGTTCAAATTGCTATCTTTAGAGTTTGTGCTGGCTTTTTTTTAAAACCTAACAGTCTCCTAACCCTCCTGTTTTTTAGTGATAATTGATAATACTATTTAGACTGGAAAATGCTGGCCAATTCCCATTAAGTAGGGGAGTAATTTGAAGCTCACAAGTCTTGAAAAATTCACTTATCTAGTTACTCTCCTTACCCCATTGACCAAAGTTATTTTGAGTTAAGTTTAGCTAAATGGAATTTCCTGAAATGGTTGAATGGAAATAAAAATATTTTTGCTTTTATTGTGACAGGGTCTTGCTGTGTAGCCCAGGCTGGCCTCAAACTCACAGTGATCTTGCCTGAGCCTCCTAAGTGCTGGGATTACAGGCATGGCCACCGCACCCAGCCCATTGCCCTATTTTTAAAAACAAGTAAACCTAAAAGGATTTCAATAATTTTGGTAGCTTTTCTCTTTAAAGTTAAAGACTTTTGGAAGAGAAAAAGCATTTGTAAGCCAGATCTGATCTAAGCCCACATCACCTTTTACTATTCACTCTGTCTTCATTTCAACCTCCATTAGATGGTAAAAGGAAAATGCACCATTTTCAGGTTTCATTGTGAAGTTCATGAGAACTAGAAAGAAGACCACTTAACTTGCCTGCCTTGTGCCACTGATTTGGAGGCACAGCTGTGAGACTGCAGCAAGAAAGCGTTTCTTCTCTTTAGGAGCACATTCTGGTCATTCGCTCCAGCCTCTGGCCAGAAGGACCAGCATGTTTGCTTCACACCTTTGGGAGACCCCTCAGCTCCCCTGCTGGAAACGTGGGGTCCAGCAGCTGACCTGAGGCTGCATTGTGGTGACTGAGCTGGTGATGGGTTGCGACTCCCGCAGTAAGTGTGTGCTATGAAAGCCAGTGTGTTGACCACAGCAAGTACCACAACTGAGTGGGCCTACAAACCAGGCATTTCTTTTTTTTGGTATCAGGAATTGAACTCAGGACCTTGGGCTTGCAAGGCAGCCAGTTGAACCTCTGAGCGAAATCCCCAGTCCTAAACCAGACATTTCTTGGCTTCTAATTCTGAAGGCTGGAAGTCCAAGATCAAGGTGCTGGCAGTGTTTCCTTCTGAGGCTGCTGCTTCTCAGCTCTTGGTGAAAAACTGAAACTTAAGTTGTTATCTGACCTTCCAAGAAATCAGAATAAGGGGTAATAGCATTTTCTTAATTAAGCAGGCCAGTTTCAATTGGCATGGATGATGATGTCCTGCTTTAAACAAAGAAGTATGAATGGTTTGGTTGGATTATTTCTTAGTTCCTACACGTACTATTTTTATTTTTTGGCTTTTTGAGACAGGGTCTCACTATGTAGTTCAGACTGCTCTGGAACTCACTGTGTAGCCCAGGCTGGTCTCGAACTCACAGCAATCCTCCTGCCTCAGTCTCCCAAGTGCTGGGATTAGAGGCGTGTGCCGCCACTCCCGGCTTGTACTATTTTTATTTCTATTTATCCCTTTATTTTATATTATTCTTTAATAAAAAGAAAATTGTGAGGTTTTAATTTTATTATTATTATTTTTTTATTTTTGGAGATAGTCTTGTTAAGTAGCCCAGGCTGGCCTTGAACTTGATCTTCCTGCCTGAGTGCTATGGTTATAGACATGTCACCATGCCAGGCAATGAGCTTTTTGTTTTAAACATATTTCAGTCAGCATTTTATTTTAGCTTTTTATTCTGAGAAATTTCAAACTTCAAGAAGGATAACGAATAATAAAATAAATTTCACGGCGCTAACCATAAAGCTTCAGTTATCAATTTGTGGCCGGTCCTGTTTTGTTTGCATCTAATCCCTTTGTATCCCCATTATTTTGAAACAAATTCTAAGCATAATTTGATTATATGTACTTTGTTATGTCTGTGAAAAATGAGGCATCTTCTAAATATCACAACAATATTTAAAAGTTAAAAGTATCCTTAATAGCATCAAATAAAAACCTAGGGTTCACATTACACTCACACACTCTCTCTCTCTCTCTCTCTCTCTCTCTCTCTCTTTCTTTCTTTCTTTCTTTCTTTCTTTCTTTCTTTCTTTCTTTCTTTCTCTCTTTCTTTCCTTCTTTCCTTTTTTTGAGACAGGGTCTCACTATGTAGTTGAGACTGAGCTGAACTCACTATGCAGCCCAGGCTGGTCTCCAGTGATCCTCCTACCTCAGCCTCCCAAGTGCTGTGATTACAGGTGTACTCTACCACACCCGGCTATCCTTTAAATTTTGTTTGACTCAGAATCCCAAATTACAAAATGTATAACAAAACTTACACATAGTATTTTATTCTCAGAGTGATAGGATTTTGGATTGGAGGGCTGGCCTTGGTCATTTCATTCTCTTTCTTCCTCCTTTGTGATGTGAACCCAGGGCCTCACATAGGCTGAACAAGCACTGTGCTACTGCTCCATGACCCTAGCTCCAATTTTTATCTTCTTAAAAGAGGAGAAAACTTATCAAGACCCTGTGGCAAGTTTATCTAATTTTAACTGTGCATAATTATATATATTTTTGATGTACAGTGTGATAACAGTACACACACACACACACACACACACACACACACACACACACACACATATATATATTTTTTAAAGGAATCTCCATATTTCTTGCAATGGTTGTACTGTCTTACATTCTTATCAATACTGTAAAACAGTTCTGTCTGGGCTGGGGATTTAGCTCTGGTGCCATCACCTGCCTTGAAAGCACAAGGTTCTAAGTTTGATCCCAGGTACCAAAAAAAAAAGAATTCCCTTTCTCTGCATTAGTTATTCAAGATTAGATTAGAATTTATAGCTGAATCTGGGTGCTTTTCACTTTAAGCAGAAAATATTTTGAAGGAATGCCTTTGGGGAAAACGTTTTCCACTCTTGGTTTCTCTGTATATTACAAATAATGATGTGAATGCAAAACTTCGTCATGTAGACCTGGGTGGATGATTGCAAAGCTTCACGTACCATTATTTTAGTAGGGATTCCTGTTCAGGGCCAACTTTGAGGCATGACTCTAAAGTAGATGGTGCTTTGCTCAGAAGTACCCTAAAATAAATCTCTTCTCGTCTGGTGTTCTAAATTTTCAAGTTTCTCACTTAACTATTCCAGAAGCCTGGCTTCTGTAGACTCATTCTGAGTATGTGTGATTCCTTTGCTAGGTTTTCCCCAACAGTGTGGACTTGAAATCATTGTCAATTCATTGTTATCATCAAACTTTTTTTGTTGCATTGTTCTACAAATTTTTTGAATATTTTGTACATTTGGTTCTTATCTTAGAGAAGTTTTGCGGGGGGCATGACATTGTTTGAAGCAGCAAGTCCCAGTTTAAGACTCATAGCTCAACCCTGTAATGTGGCTTCACTGTTTGCCATTTGCCTCTTCTAGCTCCCAGGATGAAGTAATTGGCAGTTGGCTTTGCTGTTGGTGGGGCTGTCTCTTCCTTCTTGGCAGGGCAGGATGAGATTTGAGAAAGGGCATGTTCCAGCCTTACACCTGTTTGGTTCTTATTACAAAAAATATTCTCAGACTCTCTTGCCACGGGTTCAGAGCAAATGATGATGGGAGCTTTTTCCTGTGCTTCCCAGGCCCGGCAGCTCATCCTGCAGCACGGCTTAACACTCAGTGACCTGGATCGACACCCAGAGGTAAGAGAGCGACTACTATGCCTTTCTCCTTTTGTGCCTGTCACTTGTTCATGAGTTCTGGATGTCTTGGCAAGTTTAGGGATAAGACCAGTGAGTCCTACTAACTTTTCTGCTGAGATCCTGAGTATTAATTCTGGCTAAAGTCTTAAGTGGAGAAGTGGTTTCCAGTTTCACTGTGACGACCCTGAGGGCTCTGCATGAGGGTGGAGGGGAGTGGAGAAGCCCAGTGCTGGGCCCAGGGCTTGCTTTCACCTGAGGGCAGGCTGTGGAGCTCATCACTGGAGTGGAGAGGAGAGGTCATCATCAGAGGCAGACATGCATATTTGGAAAGTGATTAAATTCTGCCGAAGAGACTACTAAATACAGGGGCAGTCCAGAGCCTCAGGAAGTGATAAGAGTGAGCTGCATCACACACCTAGCTAGCATTATTATGTATCAGATACTGTGCTAAGTGCTCTTCTTTTACTAAGATCTTAATCTCCAGCAGCCTGGAGGGTGGGTACCATAATTATCCCAATTTATGGATGTGAAGAACGCACAGAGAAGGTAAGTCATTTGTTTAAGGCCATACTTTAAGTGGCAGAGCCAGATTTAGAACCCAGTGCACTTCTGTCCCAGGGCAGTGGTAAAAGAGTTTTCAGGGAAGAGGTAGTTTGAGCAAAGCTATAAAGGCTGTGGGGCAGCAGCAGGAGAGCACCTTGCTGAGAAGTAGGTAGGGATTATGAGCTTTGTAAGCTTATGTGAGCAGTGCTCAGACTTTGATGGACTAAGTGAGTGGAGTGCATTGGTGCATAGTGAGCCAAGGGAGTGGGGATTTGGTGTGGTCTAATGACCTACGTCATGTGGCTCATGGGACCTCAGGGTTAGTAAGAACCATGGGAAGAGTTTATGGGCTTTCTGTGGGCAGAGCTGGAGCACAGGCTACTCTGCAGCTGTGAGGAGAGTGGTTTGGGCTGAAGGTGGGTCCTCCAGACAAGGAGGTGTCTTCCAGGTCCTGGAGCACTGCCCCAGCGCAGCCTAGGCCTAGGGTTAATAGAGGCCAGGGGAGGAACAGTACAAGCTGCAACTTCAGAATGGGAACAAGGGTTCCCTGCATAAAACTTACTAGGCCACACCAGCCACATCAAGCGATTGCAACACGAATAGGATGGGTTTCCATGTTATCCATACAGAGTACCGTGAGGGGTGAGAAAGCCAGCTTCCTCCATTCTGATTTTCGATAGATGAACACATCCATTAGCCCTTGCCTGCTTTGGGGGCTGGCAGCTGAGCCTCCTACTAGAGGGACAGCGCAAGACCAGGCAGTGGCTTTGGTGGGATCTTAGTGGGAATGCCTGCAGTAGTTTCTCATTGAAGAACATACCCAGTATGTGTTGGCTTCCTTATAAACTCCTTTAACCTTCTTGTCTACTTGAAATTGCCTGTGTTTGCCCACTTAGTACCCAATCTCTGAATCAGTGTTTCTGCTTTTTCATTATTGACACCCTCTTCCCCATGGAATTTTTAATACTACAGGTACACTGTATATCTCTTTATATACCTGAGGTCTTTAGAGGGCTGAATATCATAATGTGGAAGGGTTTCTTTGCCATTACTTCTTGGTCCCAGGAAGTGTTTACTTCACTGGGAGTGATGCTATCTGTATTGGGAAGGCATGCACTAAGCTTTGTGTCCCAAACCTTGAGCTCTTTCCCTGTGACCCCAGTGAAGCACCCTAATCTCTTGGAGCCTCAGGCCTGTGGTTGGTTAAGTGGGAAACTGGACCTCATTAATAGGGCTGCAGAGGACCTGTCACTACATGGCCAGACTCAGTATGGTGGCTCCACTCATGAGATGCTCAGAGGTCTTGTATCTTTCCTTTCCCTGACACAGATCGACCTCGCCATTGATGGTGCTGATGAAGTAGATGCTGATCTCAACCTTATCAAGGGCGGTGGGTGAGTGTTGTAGGAACTTTATTTCTAAAGACTCCAGTGTGTCCTTAGAAAAGAAAATGGAATAGAGAATTACTGAACTGTCACCGCCGTGTATGTGAGTTTGTTTTTCTACCCTGACTTTAATGACTTTTTGCATTACCTTGATGTTTGGTGAGTAGTGTCAGTCTGGTGACTGGGAACCTTGGCCTCTGCAGTGAGATGGTAGTGTCTGCATTCTTCTCTGACTCAGGCTTTTAATCACTGCAAGGTAAACCAGCATATTTCCTGTCAGGTAGATTGTAGGCTTGTGGGCGTCCTAGTGTGACCTTTGCCTTGAAGCTGCTCTTAGTCTGTGAGCATTCATTCATTTGAAAGACATTTATTGGTGCTTTTTAAGTGCTACTTTAAAAAAAAATTAATTTTATTTATACCTTTAAGGTATACAATATAATGACATTCATCATTGGAAATTTTCACCTTTACATAATCCATCTTGATTCTTATTTTTTTCTCTATTCCCCTGCCCTGCCTTCAATCCTTGTACCCCTCCCTAAATACAAAGACTTTGTTTCCACTTTTTCTTTTTCTCATGTTAATTCCATTCCCTTCTTTCATTTCTATCCCTACCCTTCCCATTTCCCCTTTATATAATGACATTCATCATTGGAAATTTTCACCTTTACATAATCCATCTTGATTCTTATTTTTTTCTCTATTCCCCTGCCCTGCCTTCAATCCTTGTACCCCTCCCTAAATACAAAGACTTTGTTTCCACTTTTTCTTTTTCTCATGTTAATTCCATTCCCTTCTTTCATTTCTATCCCTACCCTTCCCATTTCCCCTTTGCATGTTTTTATCTGTTATACCTTTTAGTCCTTATTTACATTAAGTGCTACTTTGAGGAGTAGGGACTGGTGAGTGGAAAAGGTAAAATCCTGATTTGCTGGCTCTTAACAGTCAGGCAGATTAGTATTGAATGACAGTGTTTATTTAGAACCTCACTTTACCATCTGAGATTTGCATGTGTGTTGTGTAATCCTCCTGGCTGCAGATATGAGGTAACATGGCTGGTGAGCAGTAGAGATAGGCTGGACCAGATCTGATGATTCAGTGCCCGGGCTCTCTCCACTCCATCACCCTGTCACACAGTCCACAGGGCAGGCTGTTCAAAGCTGGCCCTTGTCAGGCCTTGTCCACAGGAGGCTTTTGCAAACACAGTGCTTCTCACATGCATCTTGGAAGGCGTTCTGCCTGGCCTGAATGGGATGCATTGTCCACTTTCTAGGTTTCTTCTAGATACAGACTTGTGTTTCTGTTGTTCCATTTACTAGAAGTAGCACGACAGGATTGAGGATGGCTCTTATGGTTATATTTCTCTGTAAGTGCTAGGATAGAGCAGATTTGGGGTTCTTGTATCTGGCCTTAGTCCCCAAAAGGAGATGTGAGCTTTACTCCTGTGTTTACCTGGCTTCTTTCTGACCTTTAGGGGCTGCCTAACCCAGGAGAAGATTGTGGCTGGCTATGCCAGTCACTTCATCGTGATCGCTGACTTCAGGTAGGGTGCTGGGTGTTCTGAGCTGTCTGCTGAGAAGGCAGCGTTGGGGACTTACTCCTTACCCTGAACATAGAGAGGGGAATTGAGGGACTGCCTGGATTTCTGAGGCTGGTGGCGAGGATTTAGGCAGTGTGTTTGAGGGCTCAGTCCTGCTTCCGGGCTTCCATGCTGAAGGGGCACTGTTGATTGACCACAGCACTCTTACAGGATTAGCAGTGCCATTGTTTGTTTGTGGTGAGAGAGAGGAAGTAGTTTGTCACTGTTAGCAGAGCTCGTCCTTGTGTCGCTGATTACGTCCTCACAGGGAGCCAAGGCAGTGACTCAGCATGCCCCACTTCTTCTGGGGTCAGGGCTGCTGCCTGTGACTCAGGCTCTGAACAGCCTGCTGGGCTCTCAGGTCTTCCTTCAAGGAAGCTGGGAGAAGGGAGGTCCTTGGGCCGAGTGTGTTAACTAAGATAAAGTATGTGTATGTATTTATTTATGAAATATTGTAGCTGTAGGGAGAACATAAATAATAAATACCTATACTTATAAATACATTAAAATAAATATTATAAGCCAACCATATCAAATTTTAACATTTTTATCACATTTATTTCAAATATCTGTCTCTTAAATAATAAAGCATCTAATACCTTTGAAGCCTTGTGCATGCTATTCTGATCATTGTTTTGTCCTCCGACCACATGGTTTACTCTATTCTTGGATTTAGTGTTTTTGTTGTTGTTGTTTGTTTGTTTGTTTGTTTGAGACAGGGTATCACTATGTAGTTGAGACTGACCTGTAACTCACTATGTAGCCCATGCTGGTCTCAGAACTCTGGCGATCCTCCTGCCTCAGCCTCCTGAGTTGTGGGATTACAGGTGTGCACCACCACGCCTAGCTAGATTTAGTGTTTGTACCTTTGAGTTTATTTAATTTTACTATGCCTTTTGCCTCTTTCTTCCTAGGAAAAATTCAAAGAACCTTGGGGATCAGTGGCACAAGGGGATCCCTCTTGAGGTCATCCCAATGGCCTATGTCCCAGTAAGCCGAGCTGTGACCCGGAAGTTTGGGGGTGCAGTTGAGCTTCGGATGGCTGTCAACAAGGCAGTAAGTGGCCGGGGAGGTTTCTGGAGGCCTTTCAGGCTTTCATCGTGCTGCTCTCCTTTCTGCTTCTGGTGGACCTCTGGAGCCTTCATTTATTTTTAATGTTTGTTTTTAGGAAACTGGCTTTCTTTGTTTCTTTATTCAGTCATGTAGATTAAGACCCCACTTAACACATTGCCTATCCCCTGTACAAAAAGGGGAGTGATTGTTTCTCTTGTTCCTTGGGATCAGACTTTTCTCAAGTCACCTGACCTTTGTGCCTAAGGCCTGGAGCACCTGATAAACAGCTGCTAAACCTGGCCTTTAGTCCTTGGGTTATATGAATACCTCCTCAGGAATACAACTCTAGACCCTTCAGTCCAGATGTTTCTTTTCAGCTTCTAAAGTGGGTTGCAAAGAACTTTATATATACATATAAGCAATGGTTATAATAAAAAACAAAAGTATAGTTCTGTGTATATGTAAAATTTTGAGGCTGGAGGAAGGAAATGGTTTGTAACTATACTCTGATGTTTTTATTTTGACTAGTTTTCTTCCCCATGTTGACTTTTAAAACACTAGTCCTAATCCTAGTGATTGTACAGGCTCTCACTCTTGCTGTGAGGCTCCCTGTGTATCTGGAGGTCAGGAGGAGCTTCTTTCTCGTAGTGGGGGTTCACCCAGGCTGGAGCCCCAGCCCTTAGCTTCTTCCTCCAGTCTGCAGGGGAGTCTGTTTGCTGGCCTGCGACCTTGATGTTCTGTCATCATGTGTGACTGTCCCCTGCTTGTGTGGTCTCTGCCTCTGCCTCTGCTCTTTTTGTAAAAGATATTTTTTATCAGTACCTATTAATTTTATTCTCTATTAGGTTTTAATGTAGTGTGTTCATATGTGCATGTAATAAGTTCTGATCATAGCCATCCCCCCACCCCCTTACACTGCCCTTCTGTGTGTTCCCTTCCTCTTGTCCAGTGAAGGTCTCCCTTTTACTTGCATGTCATCCTTTTTGGAGTCCACATTCCCTGTCTTTTTGATGGAACTTCGCGATCAGGGTGAAGTTGTGATAGGTAAAGTGGCATTGTCCTGATTTATAGTATTGATGGTGCTTAATGTGAGGCTTTGAGAGCATTGTGGCTTATTGGTAATAGGTTCTGTTGTGGTTTTTCCCTGTAATAGTAGCTCAGACTTGTTGAGCCCTCGCCATGGGCCTCACTGTGGCGAATGCCTGTGCACACCATGTTCATATAAGCTGTCTTGTGATGTACGCGTCATTGTCCTCCTTTTAAACTTGTGGAATGTGAGGCTCACAGAAGGTGATGGTTTCTCTGAACTTCGTACCCATGTGGCATTAATACTCAAATCCAAGACTTTGTGACTCTGAAGCTCCTGCTCCGTACTGCTTCACACCACTACCTTCTAGGAGGCGCAGAGTGGGAGCACCTGGAGCCTGCTAATCTGGCTTCACTTTCCTGTCTTTCTCTGCCTACCTGTGTATACATTTCTGTCTTCTAGGGTCCTGTGGTGACAGATAACGGGAATTTTATCCTGGACTGGAAGTTTGACCGGGTGCACAAATGGAATGAAGTGAACACAGCTATCAAAATGATCCCAGGTAACTTTAGTGCTCTCATGACTCCCCTCCTGGCCACAGAAGGCACAGTAGATGTTGGCCCTGTAAGACTTGTTAGGAAAGAAGAACTTTCTTTATACCATGTTTAGGATTTTAACTTGACCTCCTTTGCTTTTTCCCTGGGAATAATTGTTGCTTACCTAGCAGCTTTGGTGTGTGTCTTCCACAGCCCTGGCACCGATGAGAGGGAATTTGCCTTGAAATAAGGTTCCCATCTCTGGAAAGGGCCTGTCCTTCCAGGAGTTGACTGCAGCCTCTTGATCTTTGTGGGCCTCTTCTAAGCAGAGGTGGAAATGATTCACATCCCTTGACTGCACCCTGCAGGAAAGATGCTGTGGCACATTTTAGGGGATGTCCTGAGCTACAGAGCATGGAGTCTGTTTTCAGGAAGAGCTGATGTATACCTGGGACAGCCGTGTGGCAGTGTGGAGGCCAGGCTTGCTAAGGTAGAGGAACACCAGGTGTGTAGAGTACACAGGTTGCTTCTTTTGGAAAGTGTGACAAAGTTCTGTGAGACAGAGGTGGGTCTTTGCGCCCCCCTTAAGGGGGTGGAGATTGAACTCAGGGCCTTGCCTCCGCAAAGCAGGCGTGGTGCCACTGAGCTAAATCCCCAGCCCCCAGAGGTGGTTCTTGATGGGGAAGTTGGCATAACATTATCATCTGAGTATAGTTTAAACACTGAGCTAAGTGTTTAAAGAGGCTCATTTGAGTCCCATCTGGATGAGCTAGTTACAGAGGAGGCAGTAGGCTGAGAAAAGTTCAGCAGTTCGCCCCAGGCTGTACACTAAGAGGGGAGCTGTAGGTTGTCTGACTCTAGACCCTGAACTTTAATCCTCGTTTGCTGAGGGGAGGCTGTGGATGTGAATATGTAGCTTGTGCCAGGGAATATGGAAAAGATATAGAGCAGGGCCCTCGGTGAAGGCTGATGGGTGGTATAGAGATGAGTTATAGGGCCAGAGCTCTAGTTTGGGCCAGAGAAAGTATTGAAGGCTTGTATGAGATTAAAAGGAGCAGGCAGATTTAAGAGGTACCAATTTCGGATGATACTGAGAAGCAGAATCTAACTGGGACTATCTAAGCTGTGTCATTGAACAGCTAATGAGGCAGGTAGGCTCAAGTTAGCTAAGTGTAGTGGCAAAGAGTTTATTTTGTAGACTGTCCAGGTGAGAATCATAACTCAGTCATGCTCTAGCATTGTGGATTTAGAGCCCCTAGCTCACAGCTGTGCCTTGGCTTCTTTATCTGTAAAAGGAGCTAATGCTACTTCCTACCTCATAGGGGTGTTGGGGGGATTGAATTAACTGGAACAGTGCCCAGCACACAGAAGTATTTTTTGAGTACATAAATCCCCAGGGAGAAAGGACATTATTATTATTA
>NW_022900914.1:61495071-61508880 GCF_012274545.1 Fukomys damarensis
ATAATATGTTAATAATATCATCATCAAATATAGCAAATTCTAAGTTAACTGTGCTACTTAAAAACAAAAATAGTGTGAATGTGTGCTATGTAGTAAAGTAACTCTTCTGTGTGTGCAGGGGGTACACGGATTGAACTTGTGGCTTTGTCCTGAGCTTTGTCCCCAACCATTTTTTTAAAGATAGGGTCTTGCCGGGATTGAATTTGTGATCCTCCTGCTGCAGCTTCCCAGAAGCTTCCAACTTCTTCCAATTCAACTTTATGGTCTATTTTAGTCTTCTGTTGGTTGCCCTTTGTTACTGAATTTTTAAATCAGAAAGATGAGTAGAACGATTATCTTCTTGATTGTTATATTCTTAAGGGAAGAACTAAAGAGTCAGGAAGGCAAGCTGAAGCATGGTATCTAGGCATCGCTGTCGATAAAACTAGAGAACTTGGCACAGAGACTCGGGGAACCCACCAGGAAACCGCTCACTGCGGCTTCCTCTGTAGCTGGGTTTCTTGCAGTGCCCACTAGGGGGCTCTCTTGCTCCGCTCAGGCCTTTCTTGACTTGTTGAGACTTTGGGGGAAAACCTTCCCACTGTTGCTCTCCACCTGTTTGTAGAAGCTACATTTGAGAGAAGTTCAGAGTTTTTTTTAGCACTTAGAGTAAAGAAAATGAAAAGAGGAGGCTAGCTATTAAATCAAATACCTTATATACAGGCCTATCAGAGTAGTTTGTTGTCTCCTCTTTCCTTTTCTCTTCCCTGTTGTTCCCATTAGATGCACTGTGGGACCACTCTCAGAAGAGGAGCAGGGCAGGTTTCCCTTTAGCCAAGCTGTCCCTGTCCTGGGTGTATTTGCACACACGAGGATGCGCAGTGAACATCCTCAGATGGTTCTTTCCCCGACCGTCCACTGCCCTGCTTACTTTATCTGGGATTGGAGGATCAGTCACTCCCAGCAGCTCAGGTTGCTTCAGGACTCCTTAGATTTCTTCCCACTCACCTGCTCTTTCTGTGAAGTCTTCTAGAAGTGGTGTGACTCTCTCCCAAAGACAGCGGCAGTCTCAGTGCCGTGGTGCTCATTTGTGGGAGGCTCCAGTTGCCAGGCCAGGTTTGGTGTCCGGACCTCCATGTTTGAGTGACTCACTGCCCCTCTTTATGTATTTATTGGGGCCTGAATTTCAGAGTTTTAAGACCATCTTTCCTATTCCTCTCTCCTAGGCAGTCAGTTACCTTGTTTGGTAAACATTGTTGTCTGGCAGCATTGTTGTGATCAAATCATCTTTTTCAAGATGATCTTCTGTAAACACCCAAGTTCAAACTCCCTTGCTGACTTGTTTTCATCCAGATGATTATCACAGTGTTTTTGCTCTGTTCCCATCTCTTTTTGCTTTTGTTTTTTGTGGAACTAAGGAGTGAACCCAGGGCCCTTGCACTGAGCTACATCCCAAGCCCTGTACCAGTTTACCCTTCTGCCAACATTAGATTCTAGTCCTTTCTTTTCTACACACAAGGTTCATGAAACCTTTTTATTGGTAGCTGATCAGTGGTGTCTCATTGTAGAGTGTGTGTGTGTGTGTGTGTGCGCGCGCGCGCGCGCGCGTGCATCTATATAAAGACCAAATGTAATTGTAGTTCATTCTCATTGCTGAATGGTATTTCATTGTGTGTCTGCAAAAAAAGTTTATATATCCATTCTACTCTTGATGAGCATTTGAGTGTTTTCAGTATTTAGCTATTAGGAAAAGTGCTGCTGCTGGGTGTGGTGGTGCACTCCTATAATCCTAGCCCTTGGGAGGCTGACCAGGAGGATCACTCCCAAGTTTGAGGCCAGCCTGGGCTGTGTGGTGAGTTCAAGGACACCCTGAACTATATATAGATAGTGAGACCCTGCCTCAAAATAAAGGGGGGGGACTACTGCTATAAATATCTTATGCCTGTCTTTTAATGACCATATTTGTGCCCAACAATTACATATCTAGGACTATAACGTATGTGGTTAAGTATGAATATAATACATGATTGAAAAATAGTGAATATTTACATTAAAAGATTTATTACAGTAAAAGACATTGACACGATTCCCCTCAAAATACTTCCTGCTTCAAGCACACTTACACTATCATTCCTGATACTTTCTGAAGCAGTTCTGAAGTCCTTTTTTGCAAATGTCTGTAGTTACACTGTTGTGCCTGTCTTCATGTCCTGATTGAATTCAAAGCATTTGCTTTTCATGGCCATTTTGACTTTGGGGAAGAAGTTGCATGGTGTCAGATCAGGTGAATAAGGTGGATGAGGACTCACCATTATATGTTTAGGAGTTGCCTTTCTGTTGGATGGTAGCAGCATTCACTGTCCATGTGCTTTTGGGCACATCTTGTAAAAGACACTCATGAAAGTGGACTTCCAGACTTACTTCAGAAGGTGTCAAGGACAGTGGAATAAGTCTGTTTGAAGTGAGGGGAGTATTTTGAGGGAGATTATAGCAGTGTGTCTTTTACTGTAATTAATTTTTCAATAAGTTGTATATTTTGATCATACCTCATGTTAAACTTTTGAAGTTGCACTAGCAGACATTTTGGAAAGTGGTTTTGGAGTTTACCCATCCTCATCAATCTGCGACACAGCCTTTACAGCCTAGCTAGCTGTCACTATGCTTATTTACTCATCTTTTTGGTACTGGGGATCAAACTCGGGCCCTTGCACTGAGACAAATCCCTGGCCCTTACTATGCTTACTTTGGTTGAGTGTATAGCATTGTGTTCTTTTTAACTAATGAATTTTTGCATGGCTGTTTTTTTTTGAAGTACTTGTTTTGCCTTTTGTTCTTTTCTCTATTGGATTGTCTTTTTCTCAGTGACCTGAGGATTTTTAAATATATTTTGACTTTTTTTTTTGGTCAGGTACATACTTTGCGAATATCTCTTTCCATTCTGAGGAAGTCTTTCAGATCTGGTCACGTGATTGACAACTGGGAGTAGGGCCTGCTTACAGTAGTCATGGAGTGTCTGTCTAGAGGAGGACTTGGCATGTGATACATCAAAAGATAGCGAAGAGCAGTCCCTAGAATTGCTTAAAGATGACCATGCAGGCAAAGGGAACAGCAAAGGCCCTGAGGTGGGACATAGCTTGGCATGTTAGGAGACAGAAAGAAGGCCACAGTGGGCGGGGAGAAAGGCTGCAGGAAGAAGTAAAGATGATCAGAATGTGTTAGTTGCTCTGAGGGAGTGCATGATTTTAGATTTGTCATTTGTCCAGTGCTACTTGCACTGTTTGCTTCCAGTGATCCCATGGCCCTTGATCATCCTCTGGAAAGTTGAAACTTCATGCTCTCTCTGTCTTCTGCCCCACAGGTGTGGTGGACACAGGCCTGTTCATCAACATGGCTGAGAGAGTCTACTTCGGGATGCAGGACGGCTCGGTGGACATAAGAGAGAGGCCTCGGTTGATCCTGCAAGGAGCAGAATGCTCACTTTGAGTCTTCAGCTGCATCTGGGTAGACACAGTGCCTCCCAGAGCCTTTGCCTTAATGTGTCCGTGCCAGTGTGGACAGCTGGCCATAATAAGGAGGGGCAGTGGATTAAATCCAGTCTTCTCAAGTATTGTTATTATATGTCTTTTTAAAAAGAGAGATTTAAACATATATATATATATATATTTTTATTAAACATTCAGTTTTTTTATAAAGTAGAACTTGATTTCATGTTTTATATAAAATATTTACCAAAAAAAAAAAATGGAGAGGAGGGATGGGATGGGACTATCTTTTGACACTTTTGACTTGAGCCTGCTGGTTAAACTTCTGAATAGTGAGTTTGGTGGGAAATAAAAATCAAAACTTATTCTTTAAGTTGCTGAAATGAAGGGCCCAGCCAGCAGTGACCTCCTGATGCCTTACAGGAAATCTTGTTTACTTTTCTACCACTGTTTTGTTTTTAGGTAGCTTTCCTGGTGATCACGCCGAATTCCTACTTCCATTTAAGATCAAGTTTACACAAATCAGAGAAGAGTAGTGTGATGTGTAGTGACTTGGAATGTGAACTAGCAGAGGGGAAATGTGGTAATTTTGTTCCAGTGAAGGGGTTTGTCCTGATCCTTGTCATTGGGAGCGATGAGCCAGAAGTGCTTGCCTGTATGAGCACTGCTGTGAAATGTGAAGTATTTGCTTTTTAAAAAATGAGCTCCTTTTTGTCTGTTTTTTGTTGTTGTTCTTTTAGGATTGCATGCTTCAGTGTCAGAAGTTTTTACCTATTTATGTTGTTTGAAGGTTGAAATAAAACATTGTGGTGCCATTTTGACTCTGTCTTTACTACAGAATTTGAATTAAATGAGAATCTGTCCCATGCAGTTTACATCAGATAAGGGGTGGAATTTAGTCAAAAAACCTGTGTGCCCTACACTAGGTACTGGAATGGGTCTTTTTTTGGGGAGAGTTTTGACATCAGTGTGAGGGTGACAGCTGAACAAAGTAATTGTTCCCAGGTTTTATATTGATTAAAACTTCTTTTGTCGTGAAAGCTGCTGTGCAGTAAAATAGGGAGCCTGGTGTGTGTGTGTGTGTGTGTGTGTGTGTGTGTGTGTGTGTCCGTCCGTCCGTCCGTCCGTCCGTCCAGTATCGGGGTTGGAACTCAGGGCCTTATGCTTGCAAGGCAGGCACAGTGCCACTGAGCTAAATCCCCAATCCTGACCTTTTCTTTTAACCTGGTAGGCAGTGAACTGTCTAGAAGCAGCTTCATAGGCAGGGAAAGAAGGTTGTGACCACCTCGATGATGATTCCAGATGGGCCCCAGGGAATCCATTCTGTCGTTAAGGTCTTTATGCGAAGAGCCCTCATTTTTTCCATGCTAGTTGTGCACTGTATTTAAAAATTCATTTCCTCAGTTTACCCTGTTTTAAAGCTTGAACTTTAGAACTATCAAACTTGTTGGCATCAAAATTCTGATAAATTCAATCATAGAATAAAAGTCAGAACTGGGCACCAAAGAGGCTTCTTCTTGGTGCATTCTTCATTTTTCTTCACTCTTAGCCTCCCCGGTAATTGTGTCACATGTTGTTGGGAAACATCTTATTGGTCGTGCTTTATTTTTCCTTACGACTTTCAGTTTGATAATTTTTACACAAACATGGGCACAAGATCTTAGCTGAGAAACCCCAGCAGAACAAATTTTCAGAATAATCAAGGTTTTGTGGCATGGATTTAATTCAGAGATGAAAATAAATAAGGCTAAATTTGACTCTCTCCTTTGTTCAGAGACAGCCTGGCAGACCCTCCCCATAATAAAGGCTTCTTATGGTCCTGGTCTGGTCTTGGTTTTTGGCTCTTTTTACCTAGCGTATCTGGTGCTCATACCCAGGAGGAAGGTGGTCCATTAAGTGACAGTCTCCCAAGGCTGGGTTGATTGGCCTTTTGGCCACCTCCTCCAGACCACATCTGCTGAGCCAGGGCCTCCTGGGGCTTTCTACCTTTGCCATTACTGATGACACATCCACACTGGTCACTGATTTCAGGGTGAGTAGGTAGTTAGTTTCCCTCGGGTTCTGCGTGTTCTCATTCTCTCCCTTTGGGGACTACTTGGAAATCCAAGCGCTTGGTCACAGAGACCATCTCAGGCCACTGCGCCCAGGACCGTGCCCCTGGGGGATGCCCCATTGCCAGACTACTCTTGTTCTCCCTTTCTGGGGACTGGCTCAGGGAGTGTCACAAGAGACGAAGACGGTCCCCTCTTTTGCCGTCCTAGGGAGCTAACTCCTCACCCGCCCTAACATGGATGCCCAACAATCGAAGCCCCCTCCCTCAGTTCCTCTTGGCTGCCTCCTGGCACAACGTTGTCCCCTTGGACTTTTGAGACATGACTTTAAGCCAAAATGACTCATTTTTTTATTGCAGCCAAGTTTGATCTTAGTACAAATTAGATAATAAATCTCAATGGCCCAAAAGTGGGACTTTCAATTTTAACATACTGAAGGATTTACAGAATTTTTGTCAACACAATGGCAAATGGTCAGAAATCCATTACCTACAAGCCTGCTTTCTCTCCCCTCCCTTTGTCAAATCTGTTTACCCTCTCATGTACTTCTAGCCCAAACCCCAACCCTCCCGACTCCCACCTCTGGTCCAGCAGATCACTCACCACTCACACCTCCCCACCCTATAACCCTGCCAGCTCTTCCTTCTCCTTGTGCACTCACCTCTGCCATCTTGTGACCCTTCCTCACCTCCACCATCTTGGGACCCTCATCTCTGCCATCTGTGTCTACCACACCCGTGCTCTCCCTGCTCCTCTGGCCCCTCCCAAACAGGAGAGTGAGTGAACAACCACTTTTCTGCTTGCTCTTCCTGCCCCAGCTTCCTCAGAAGAGAGGAAAGCAAGACTCTGCTAAAAAAGAAAAAAGCAAAATCCTCTTCTGATCCTGATGTTTACATATCAACAACTTGTTTGGCAGGCTGCATTACCAAGAAATTCCATCGGGCCCTATTGTTTTCTACATAAATATTGGAAAAATAAAATAAAAGTTTTTAAAACCAAAGAAAATGTAATGCTTAAGATTGGAGCTTAAAGACCAAATGCTGAGTTACAGCCCAGTGCCATCTACAGACTGCTTGCTCCATAGGAAAATCAGCTGCGATGTCCTGCCAGGCAGGAAAACCTTTATAAATTCTGGCTACTTGACAAATGAACCTTTCATCTTCAACTTAAAATAATGTTTGATTGGTGTTTAGTTTCCAAATGTTTAATCGATGTATTTGAAACATTTTTTGCAAATTCTTAAATTGTAGTTACAGGATTAACTTGACCTCTACTTTTTGCTTACAGACTTCTGACAGTAACTACAGCACAAGATTATGCTGCTGTTAGAAAGTGCTTCTACTTATGATTCTCATTGCAAGAGATCTCTGTTAATGTGCAAAAGTTTTGACTAGTCTTAATTAAAAGAGATAATTTCTGCAACCTGTTTTTACAGGTTAAATAAAAAATTGTCAAGATAATTAAATATAAACTTAGGTTTGGATGGATTCCTGTTGGTGAATAAAGAAGCAGATGCTCAGAAAAAACTATTCTGGTCTTTGTTCACTAATGGGAGCCCCAGTAATTTTCATAGCCCTATGGAAAGATATACCTTACTAAATATGTTGTTATAAAATGTTTACATTGGTTATCATCAAAGGGTTTAGTTCTAAATATGTTACTGTGATATGTTTATAACGGTCATCTTCAAAATACAGTATTTTCTGTGGAAAAACAAGGAGTTATTTAAAAAGATCCTTTTGGTACCAGGCTACACTATAGAACATAAGGTTTCATATAATTATAATTATTACTACTACTTTTCTGGTGTACAAAATATATTCATATTTTCTGACTATACAGGTCTTCCAGCGTATTGTTTTTGACTAACCTTTTGATGCAGGTATTCACCTTTCTCTTCTGTCACGTGTACTTATGATTACAGGTACATTTGTAGGCCCATACACTTTCCTTGGCATCCTATCAAAAGGTAATAACTTAAGTAAAAGCTTCTGTTATTTTGTTTTTATGTGTTTTTAGAGGGGAATAAATACATTTAACTGGCTATTTTATACTAAGATACAAATATCAAGTTTGTTGCAAAGATAATGTCAATTGTCATGCTACAATATTATTATGTGTGGCTCCTTATTCAAAGTTTTTTCTGTTAATACTCTATAGGAAATCAACTACGAGAACAACCATGACCCATAAAAATAACAGTTCTCTAACTATATTTTAGGTTCCAGGGTGCTTGCTATCCTGATAAAGTTATGATAGTTAAGCTCACTGCTCCTACTGTACTACTGATGTCACTGATCTTCTATAGTAAAATAATGAGGTTAAACTTGGTTTCTGAAAAACACCTGCACGCTCCACAACACATGTAAATAGATGTTTTGTGGGTTTCATGGGCGTGTGCACCTGTGAGCAAGCTGCAGGTCTTTTGAATGTTATTGTAAGGTTTTTCTTCTCGTGAAGAAATCAAAACACCTGCTTTGCTTTAGGCACATGTTGCTGGAGGTAAGTCTTGATTAAAGATTTCTCAATAAAATTATTAAATGTGACCCTATTGTCAGTAAATTGGGTGAAAGAAGCAGTTCCCAGTACATGGCATCCACCTGAGGGGCACAGGGCAGGCTGCAAGTATGGCGATGGGGAAAGTTGGAAAAGGTTTGTATCCCAGACAGGTGCTCCCATCTCTGAGGCATCAGAAGAAGAAAATCACTTGTATTTGAATGAAATATGTTTCATTTGGTTTCAACTAGAGCTCACAAAGTTTTGACACTTCATTTATCATCCTTTTTCTGAGTTCCCACCATGTGGCTTCTCTGGTGGGCCTGGGGAGAGGCAGGAGGGAGGCTCCTCTGTCCCCGGGCTTCTGGCCTGGTGAGTGAGCCTGCTGGGCGACAGGATGGGGACACAGAGGGTAGGGAAGGGAACTGAGTGGGAAGGTGGTTAACAAGTGACTGGGCACTGCTTCCTTTGTGCCGTCATTGCGGACTTGGGTTGTCACCATGTTTTCACTAAGGTTAAGTCATACACCAGGTTATGTTGGAGAAATGGCCTGCATGGCCTCAGTCACTGGTCACAGACACCCTGCCAGCCTGGGAGTCTTCATCTTCAGGTTGGAGGTTTATGGTTCCTTGGAAGATTCTCAGGTTAGATGGAAGGGCCAGGGATGCCACACTGTGACTGTAGGGAAAGTGCCAGTGGACACAGGCAAGTTTCCAAGGAGAGCTACTTTTAAAGTAATCTTTTCAAGTTTGAAAGGAGGCCTTGCTTAAACTTGGTATTTTAAAACATACCATTTCAGTGGTTCCACCCTGTTATCAGAAAGTGAGGAGGGGAAAGCTAGGGATTTGTCACCTCGGCATGGCCTTTGTATCAGTCATTATCCTAGGACTTTGCTCTCTGTTTTTCTTCCCACTACTGAAAATTGAACCCAGACCCTCACACATGCCAAGCAAGTGCTTTATCAGTGAGTTAGTTACATCCCCAGTACCCACCACCTTTTAAAATTTTATTTTGAAGCCGGGCGTGGTGGCGCATGCCTATAATCCCAGCACTCGGGAGGCTGAAGCAGGAGGATCACTGTGAGTTTGAGACCAGCCTGGGCTCCATAGTGAGTTCCAGGTCAGACTCAACTACATAGTGAGACCCTGTCTCAAAAAAACCAAAAAGAAAAAAGTTATTTTGAGACAGGATCTCACTAAGTTGCCCAGACTGGACTTGAGCTGTGTTTCTCCTGCCTTAGTCTCCTGAGTGGTGAGATTACAGCTGTGCGCCATGGTCAGACAGGCAGCGCCACCAGTATGGTCTTATGTGTGTTAATTTGAAACTAGATGCTGAGGCTCAGTTTGAGTACCCTGTTCAGGACACACTTCAGAAGGCAAGGACTTGCTCCAGGACTTGCTCCTACTTTGAAGTAGTTGTACAGTCAAATTTGATTAGTTTATGGCTCTTGATTGTGGCCATTAGTTGTCACTTGAGTCACAAATAAGGGTAGCACTTGGCTGTTGGGAGAATATTTCTCTTTCTCAGTACTTAATGAATAGATTTATTTTAAATGTATGTGTATAAGCACATGGTTAATCTTAGAATATTCTGATAGCTCTCTTTAGTGGAGAAAAGAATAGAATGTTATACACATCTCAAGGTGGGCCAGGGGAAGTGTCCTTTGTAGAAGTCACCTGTGTCTGTTACTCTGGAAGCTTGGCAGCTGGAGATCCCCCAGCCCCCGCTTGTCCTCCCAGTGCTCGCCAACCCACCCTCTCTTCTCCTTGTGACATAGGCACAGTGACAACTACAGGTATTGCCAATCTGGTGGGGCATCTTTATGGCTAAGGGTGATTCATTTCCTTTAGCCGAAGGCCATTCAGAAACACGAGGTTGGGGTCATCTGCTGAATGAAGGAAATCACTTGTGGGGAGCTGTGGGGTATCTCATCTGGGTGTGGCAGGATAGTGTTTGGGCCTGTTTTGGGGCTCAAGAACGGGCTTGGCTCAGTACTGAAGCAGGGATAATTACAAGGGGCCTCTTAATGACTCTTGCCTACAAGGTAAGAATGGAGTGTAGTAAAGCTGGCATCAGTAAGGAAGTGGCAGTCACTCAGGCGGGACAGGGAGTGTCTGCCCCTGCTTGTGACTCCGGTGATGTTCTGTTTTGTCTGTGTTCACATGATCAAGGAGGGGTCTTGTTTTTGTCTTCATTATGATCACAGAGTACCCTTGTCTGATGAGCCCTTGTGAAACCTTTTATGCCCAACAGGAGAACATTGTGGCCTTGCTGAAGGTATAGCCACACTAAGGCCTCATGGATGGAGCCAGGGCAGCTCAGGAGAGTATTTCTCTTTCTCAAGATGGAGAGGGCCTGAGTATCTGCTAACCAAGTCTTCCACGCCTTAGATGAAGTGGTGTTGTGCACTTGCTATGTACTGGGCACTACAATGGGCTGGTCGGATCCCAGACACCCTGTGATGTGGCTGTAGCCCTCAGTCTCTTGTGTCCTCAAATGCCTCACTGCTCACTTCCTGTCATGCTGACTCTCTGCTAACCCGGTAATCAAATGTTGTTTTGATATAGGTTCAGTGCTTTTGCTTATTTAGTAACTGGGTTATATTGCAGGGCAGCAAAACACTCCAATATAGCCTGGCACTCAGACATACCCAGGTGGGCCCAGCAGATAAACATCTGGTGGTGCTGAGGGGGACGAAAGTGTCACAGTTAACATGGGTGGAGGCAGAGTCCAGAGGGAGGGAAAGGTCGTCCTTGGAAAAGCAAGTTCCGTATTTTGTGGAAAATGAGTGATGCACATTGATGAGTAAGATCAATTCAGTGGCAAAATCCCCGTCTGTTACCATGAGTCACTGAGAACCTGCTCAGCACAGCAGCCAGGTGGGAGAGGAAGCAGCCGGCTCAGGGAACTGGGTGGGACCGTGTGAGTGCAGGCTCAACCCAGTGGCAGTAAGATCCCCGAACATCCCCCCTGGTGACAGAGCTACATCTTGAAGGGAATGTCCAAGTTGAGGGGCACCCGAGTTTCAAAGAGGAGAGTGTGTTCCTCGTACTTGAGAAGCTGGCCTTACTGGAGGAGGCCAGGCTGCAGACTGCGATGAATCCTGAAGCTTCCAGAGTGCCAGTATCTGAGTTCACCTGCACTTGGCCCTCAGTCCTCTGTGCTGAGGATGCCTCCGCCTGTTTCTTCACAGACCTCTGAGGAGCCGTCACAAAGCGAGAAGCCACTGGGAGCCTCTGCCCGGCGCAGCCCATGGAGTCAAGAAGAGCTCTGTCCTTTAGAACTGTGTGCCACATACACACATTTAAATGTCTGATTGGCACACTGAAAGGGAACAGGTGAAACTGACTTCAAGAAAATATTTGATCCCAAGTTTTCAAAACACTATTTTAACACCAATCAGTATTTCACATTCCCCCCCCCCATGATACTGAAGATCGAACTCAGGACCTTGTGCTTGCCAGGCAGGTGCAGTGCCGCTGAGCTACATCCTCGGCCACAGTATCTCATATTCATTTTACTACATCTTCAAAATATGGCCCATCTTATTTTGGACTGGCCACATGCCAAGAGACAAATAGCCACATGTGTGGAGAATGTAGGTCCAGAATTCCAGGGGTACACGCTGGCCTCGCCTGTGTCGTGGCTATACAAGGCCCTACAGATATCTTGGAGCAAGCCCAGAGCTCTCCTGTGGTCTCATTTCTGAGAGCCACAAGAGAGTTGAGCTACCCTGGGGTCAGAGGGGTGGGGATCCACTTAGTGACCCCACTTTGATCTGAGACTTTTAATCTATTATTCAAGTAGATGATCTCCTTGACCTTGTAAGTAACCTTGACTCCAGGAAAGGGGCACCATTCTTTCCACTTCTAATTAATTACTTAATTAATTATTTTGGTGTTTTGGAGACAGGGTCTCACTATATAATACAGGGTCTCACTATGTAGTTGAAACTGACCTGGAACTCACTATGTAGCCCAGGCTGGTCTCGAACTCACAGCGATCCTCCTGCCTCAGCTTCCCAAGTGCTGGGATTACAGGAGTGTGCCAACATACCTGGCTGATTATTTTAGTTGAGAGATACTATTTTTTTCATTCTTTTTTTTTTTGTTTGTTTGTTGTTGTTTGGTACCAGGGATCAAACTCAGGACCTTGCACTTGCAAGGCAGGTGGTGGAACCACTGAGCTAAATCCCCGGCCAATATATATAAATTTTATCATAGCATTGATTTCCTCTTTTTCTTTTTTTATATAGTTGCATTTGCAAGGCAGGTGGTGGAACCACTGAGCTAAATCCCCGGCCAATATATATAAATTTTATCATAGCATTGATTTCCTCTTTTTCTTTTTTTAACTATAGTTGCACTAGGCAGGCAGTCCATGCTGGGTGGGGAAGGGTGAGGTGGAAGGGAGTATCCTGTGAAGGGGGAACAGCATGGGCAGGGACAAAGGTGAGTGAGGATGAGGGGGATATGGAGACCTTAGAGGAGCTTTCATGGCCAACAGACAATGCTGGTGGTGGGAAGAAGTCAGTTGTGGCTTCATCTGGAGCAGCGCTGGCTGTGGCTAGAATGTCTTGGGGGCTGCGGGGCCTCTCACTCTCCACAGGCCATGTTGGGTTTCCTCAGCATGGTAGGCAGCTGAATTCTAAGGAGTTGTGTTAGCGTTCCTGTCCCTGTAATGATACCTGAGATTACCAATGTAGAAAAAGAAATTTTAGTTTGACTCAAGATTTCAGAGGTTTTAGTCTGTTGTTGCACGGTCCTGTTGCTTTGTGCCTGTGGTGAGGAGCACGTGACAGATGAAGGGCGCGGTGGCCAGGAAGTGTGGTGGGAGAGAAGGGACAGGGGTCTCAATATCCCCCAAAGGCACAGTCTCGTTGGCCTTCCTGTTTCCTGCTCGGCTCCACCTTTCACCACCTCTTGATAGTGCCACCCAAGTCTTTCACACGTGGTCTTTCGGTTTTTCTTTTTTCTTTTTCTTGGTATTTTTGAGATAGGGTCTCACTGTGTATCTCAGGTTGCCCTCAAACTCACAGCAGTCCTCCTGCCTCCGCCTCCAAGTGCTGGGATTACAAGTGTGCTACCATCTTTGGGGAACACATCCAAACTACAATAGGAGTGTTTTTGTGGAAGCAGGAAGCAAACTTTCAGGCATTGTGCAATGTCACTCCTACTGACTGGGGTTGCTCACAAGCTAGAATACCAGTCTAGCTTCAAGGAGGAAGAGAAATAGAACCCACATCTTGATGAGGGAAGGAATTAATGCAGAGCTTGCAAGTTATCACAGGGTATGACAGAGACGTGAGAAGAGCTTAGAATTCATTCCGCTGGTGGCATCCAGAACTCCGTGGAGGGTGGCGGCAATGCCAGGAACAGAGTTCAGGGTGGTGGCGTTGATGGTGTTTTATTCAGACTTGAAAGTTGGGACGTTGGCCATATTTCGAGCTTTCTGTGTTCTGTTGATTCTGCCAAATTTCCCAATCCTATTTTTCAGCCTCCCCATTCATTTTGGAGCTGCATGATATCCTTTGAGTAAATCTCTCCTGCTTAATTTAGTGTGAGCCAGCTTTTGTTGTGATGCATCTAAGAATCTTGATGGATACCCCAGCCATTAAGAGAATCGTTAAGGATTATGTAGTAAAAAGCAAGATAGTTTAGCAAAGAGGAAATGCACCTGGATAATAAACACCTGAAAAATGTTCCACTGCACTAATAATAAAAACAAAGCACACCTCCAAAACAAACAAAACAAAGTACACCTAAACCAACAGCAGCAGTGGATGCCTTTTATTTTATTTT
>NW_022900914.1:61509569-61613273 GCF_012274545.1 Fukomys damarensis
GTGGCCCCAGTGGAGCCAGGGACAGGAGGTGAAACTGGATACAGATTGACAGTGACCCCACACGGCATGATTACATAACATCATAAAGCAGTGCTAATAGGTCTATAGGTAGCTCATTTTCCTGTGTTCTCTAAAGATCCTGAACAATATTATTAAACTATAAAGTGTGGGTGTAGGAGATACCAATCATATTTAATAAGGTGATATATATGTAGAGGTGGGTGTGATGCGGTCAAACACTGACGTTTTAGATACCAGGTCTCCCAGGTTTTACTGAGTGGCCCTCAAAGAATTTGGTGTCCTTCCTGCACAATGGCCAGCAGGGGGCGATCCAGTACAACACATGAAGGCCTATGGCTGGCTAGGCAGATTTGAGGTGGAAGATTTGTCTTATGTTTCTATCTCAGAACTGATCCTTCCATTTTAGGCAGGCTATTTCCTAAATAGATTGAGAAATTAATCAGAAATCCAAGCTCAAAACCATTGGAATTTGAGGGTCTTTCCTTGTCCTTTTGGGGTGCTTGGCGCATGTGTGCATTGGCTTGTCCATTGTTCCTCAGTGCACCAATTGTGCTTGGCCCAATAGGACTGCAGGAGTTGCCAGTAATCACAACTTGCAGCTTTGAGTCCTAGATAACACGTAACAATACATGTTCCATAAAATCCACCAGAGTGTTCCCTCAGTCAGTACCTCCAATTGCTATGTGCAAAGCTCTGTGGTTTCTGCTGTTTCTTCTAACCATCTGATCTAAAATGACTGACTCTTGGAGACCAGCTCAGGCCCCTGAAGAGCAGAGCAGCAGATGTAGTGAGAGCTGTGCTATGAAGTGGCCAGAGGACACTGGTTTTTCAATGAAGATGTATATCTTGAATGTCTGCTAACTTAGCTCCTGCTTGACCATTAGCTTTGCTCTCCCACAAGGCCTCCATGGCTGACTGTGCTGGCTGGGCTGGGGTGCAATTCTGCCTCCCTAGAGCTCCTCTTGGAGGAGCTTTAGCCTCTTTAGCCAGGTGGTTTCCCTGGACATCTACTTACAGGCCGTCAGGAGCCAGGGAGATTGTTCCAGGAGCAAGAAGGCTCTCCTGGGGGGAGAATAGGTCAAACTCCAAGTGCTGAACATGGCAAAAATGCAGAGGGGTTTAGATTTTGAAGGCAGCTGCAGCCACACAAGGAGGTGCTCTGGGCAGCCACTGGGGCCCCCACAGTGAGCTCTGCCAAGCTGTTGCCTGTGCAGAAACATGGTAAGAACCATGGCTTGGACTCCCATCCAGGCCTTGAGACCCTCACGCTTTTCTGTGGATGTGTGTGTGTGTGTGTGTGTGTGTGTGTGTGTGTGTGTGTGTGTGTGTTTGCTGGAGAATTTTGGGAACTCAAGGGAGGTCCAGGAGCTGGAAGAAGATTCTCGTGTGCTTCTGTGTAGTTTGGTATTGTAGACACCGTTCCCCTGCACACATCCTCAGCTGAGAGTCTACTTTGTGTGGCCTTTTCTGCCTTCATGAGTGTAATGTTCTGCACAGCCATATGTTTTTCTGGCTTGGAAAATGAGTGAAAACCATGGAAAGGAAAAGACTGTGTTGTTGAAAGGTATACAAGGAGAGCTAGAAGCAAAAATATTATTGTTTTATAGCATTCAGTTGGCACCAAGAGAACATAATTCTTAATGCAGTTTTAAATGTGAGAAATAAGCATGGTTTCACCAAATAAACTCTTTCAGATGTGTGAAGTCATCTCTGATAAATGTTCTCTGGGGTCATGATGATTACAAACGTTGACCTTGGAAATTCTCAGGCACCTTGCAGAGCTGATAGTTGTGCTCTCTGTACTGACATCCGAAGGATATCAGCTCCATTCACTTAAGATGAATATTCTTAGGGTTTGTTTAATGAATTCTTATTTTTATTGAGATATAATTTCCATATAATAAAATTCATTGCAATGCATTCTTATTTCTAAAATGGATTGCTGTTTTATAAGATGTATGCGCATGTGAAATTTTATGCTCGTATTTAAAAGTTTTGAGGAAAAAAGAGAGATCTTTCAGAAGTCTTGTAGATTTTGTCTAAAATGGCATGCATGTAACAATCACTCATCAATTATAAATTCTGTGAGTGGGCAAAATATATTTTCTGTCCAGACCGCCTTAGATAATTTTTTATCCTGACTTTGTATCTGAGTATAAATAATGGCAATGAGTAAATGATTTAAAATATCCAAATACAAGGTTACATTCTACAGCCTATTTTTTTCTGAATAATTTTCTGTAATTATAGTAATTATCTAGGTGGGTATGGTGGCACATGCCTGTAATTCCAGCACTGGGGATGCTGGGGAAGGAGAATCTTGAATTTGAGGCCAGCCTGGCCTACATAGCAAGACTCTGTCTCACAAAAATTAAAACCAGAACAAAAACACAAACTCCCCACAAAACCCCAAGCCAATCAAAACCAAACCAAAAATAATTATCACTTTTATTATCTGCTATTATTATTTTTCCCCCGGTACTGGCGATCAAACTTAGGACCTTGGGCTTCAAAGGCAGGTGCAGTGTCACTGAGCTAAATCTCCAGCCCCCTTTATACTCTATTTTTATAGGAAAGGATAATCCTAAACAAATTCCAGATGTTTTGTTTTTAGAAATACTCGAGGGATATTTTGTTCTATGAGAAGAATTTATGCAACTGGTATCCCTAAAACTCAATTATTGTTACCCTTTTCTAACATAACAGTTTTTGGATTAAATCTACTTTAAAAAGAAACACGTTAGGGCTAAAGTATTTTATTAAAAACTTCTTAGCCTGGGGAACATGGGGTGGTAATTCCTTCCCATGGTTCCTCTTTTGCACTGTTGGGCTGTTTTACCAAACGTAGATACTGTATTACTTTTCCGAAAATTAAACAGAAATTTTCAGTAAACAAATCAGTAAAAGGGCTGGGGATTTAGCTCAGTGGTTCTGACCTGAGTTTGATCTCTGGTACCAAAAACAAAACAAAACAAAACAAAAAAACAACTCAGTAAAATAATTGAATCTTTTTAATTTTTTCTTTAACTTGTTCATGTTATTTTGAATATTCTCAGGTGTAGAATTAGACAAATGGAGGTAAAAATTAGGTCATTTAATTGACTAAAACATCGTCCCAGACATAGCCTTGTTAATTTATGTTAGACAGTTCTCTAAGTGTATTGTATTTTCAGTTTTTAATCAAGAATGATAAAATTATTTTTGTGGTTTACATGTCACTTGATGACAAAATACACTTTGTGATTCCAAGAAGTTTTCCAGGCCTAATCAGATCATTTAGGTTAAATGGTTAGGAAGCCATTCACTCCTGTCAGTCTGGTTAAGTACAAGTGTCCCATCCTAGGTGCCAGAGCATAGCTGACATGTTGTGAGATGAACCTCCAGGGCCTGGCCCCAAAGAGATGGGCTTCAGTCTGAAAATGAGACAGAGATTCATATTTTACTTCTACCATGAGTGCCTAGAAGTTGTCCTACCTCTTTACTTGTTCCTAAATATTTCTTATGATAAAAATGATATTCTAGGGGCTGGGATTTTGCACAGTGGTTCCACCACCTGTCTTGCCAGCACAAGGGCCTGAGTTCAATCCCTGGTACACCCCCCTACCAATAAAATTGATATTCTAACAGCAAACATTTTGAAGGAAAAAGAGTCACAGTTTTGTATTTTAATGCAGTAAGATTCTTTTTATCAGTTATTATTCATAAACATATTATTACAGGGGTCTGAGTGTAAGGTGTATAAAAGCCCACACTTTACAAATGTCTCATTAATTTATAGTTTCCCATGTTGTTGCATGGACTGTGGCAGCTTCTCCCTTGATGGTGAATTAGTCCATCGAGTTGACTTTCCATTATTTCCTCAGCCATTTCTCCTACTGTTGGTCACTTAGGATTTTTCTAATGTTTGATATTTTGGAGGTGCTGGGGATTGAATTCAGGGGCTGGAGCATGCTAAGCAACCATTTTGCCACTGTACTATACTCCAGCTCTCCAATATTTGATTTCTAGACTTCTAAATTATTCAAAATTATTAAGTTAATGTTACTGAAATCCTTTTCAAATGATTATTCTGATTTACAATGGCAATTGAATATTTTATAAGCATTATTTTTCAGCTATGTGAGAATTATTTTGTAGTTTATTTTCACATATCTGTCTTTCTCTTCTCCAACAGAAAAAAAAAGTCTGATGGTGAAGTAGGGCGTGGACACGTGGGTGTATGTGTTTGTGTTTGCTGTGTCTAAATTTCAGATACTGAATTCTACCAATACTCTGCAGATACCGAGAAATGCAAAAGTAATGGATTTAGTTTCAGGTCTCAAATGTGGAGTTAGTTCCTATCTGAAAGCCCAATTCTGTAATTTTTTGGTCACAAACCTTGACCAGTAAAGTGGAAACTTTGACTTTCTGTTTCTGTGCCAACAGGTGTCTTTCCAGAAAGAGGGAGTTGAGGGAAATTGTTCCCACTTGTCTAATTACATTGTGCTAAGTCAATATGCACTCAACATGGAGTCACTGAGGAGAGAAGGCTTGTGAGCCTGTCACATGTGGGGAAAGCTATGTTGTGTCACGCTACTGGCAGGGACAGCCATGTTGCCTTTTATGGAATGAATTCTGCCACTGTCCCTGTTCACTTTTTTTTTTTGTTTTTTTGAGACAGGGTCTCACTATGTAGTTGAGACTGACCTAGAACTCACCATGTAGCCCAGGCTGGCCTCAAACTCACAGTGATCCTCCTGCCTCAGCCTCCCGAGTACTGGGATTACAGGCATGCGCCACCACACCCGGCCGCCCTGTGCACTTTTAATCAGAAGCCTACATGCAATTAGATTGTAAAGAGTTTTCCTGAATGTTGTTTGTGTGACCACTACTCAGTGTTGTGTAAAACATAGGCAGGTGTTTTTAGTCCCAATTTTATAGTGAGACTTATTTAAGATAGGTAAATAATTCAGTCAACATCATGTCATAGAAGCAGTACCAGAACCAGGTACAAGTCTGTTTTCAAAGCCGGTGTAGTTTTTGGAAGTTTTATTTCATTGTAGGACACTTGAATATTTACAACCATCTGTGGGTACAAATCTTTTAGTCAGCCTCCACAGTACAGATAAAAGGAAAACTAGACCAGTTTCTTTGTTGTTTTTACCCACTGTTGACACTCAGACTAAGTTACTCAAGGATTTCTAGACTTCACGTGTGTCCTTCCAAGCACATTATTAAGATAATCTGGATTATTTCCTGGTGCTGTTCTTGGCCCGTGTAGGTGCATTCTCAACATCCGTGTAGATGAGCATGTGCTTCAGGCTGTAAGTTCCTGTGCAGGCCTGGCTCCGGATCACACTTGCGATGACAGGAAGGGGTCAGCGATTGGGCGGCACTGATGGTCCTGTCTATCTTTGTTATTTTAATTTCTCTTTGGCCGCTTATCTTCCTAAGGGCAGTGATTCTTTAAGTGTTTTTTCATTGGATGAAACTTAAAATGTTTACTCCAGAAGGAATACTACACAGCCTTTTCCTGTATTATAGATAGCAAATTATGCTCAAAGAACAGGCTGTCAAAATTCTCCCTATTGCCATGTAGAGATCATAGTATTTTGGATGTGGAAGGGACATTTACAGTCACCCAGAACCAGCCCCTTATATTATGTGACAGTCAGGGAACCTGAGGCTCAATGAGCCCCCCAAGATTAACAGGTGGTAGTGTAGGAGGGACCCAAGCCCACCTTTTTTGTAATTACATTATCAGATATTTGCTCTTATTGTACAGATGGGGAGCAGAGCAACAAAAGAAAAAACTCCTCTGCTTCAGAAATCAGATAAATAAATCAAATAAATATCATAACCATAGGAATTCATTTCAGTTTTGGAGCCCCTTATAGTTTATAAACTCTTAAGCACACAGAAGTATAGATATGTAAAGTAAGATTTATTCAACATTTTATGAAATAGAATCTTAATTCCTTAACATTTTTGCCCCTTTATAAAACTGCAGTGTGTGTGTGTGTGTGTGTGTGTGTGTGTGTGTGTGTGTGTGTATGTGTGAGATTCTGCAGTGATTTCTGAATTATCAAAGGAAGAAAAACATTAAGGGAAGGAAACTGTCTCTACTGGTTTTATTTTACTTCAGTTGTGGCTTTTCAAAATCTACTCAATTTATGTGGCTATTGTGTATTTTCATAGTAGCCCACCCTAAACTGTAGGGTGTATTTTTTTTAGGACATATTTATTTTTTATTTTTATTTTTATTTTTTGGTACCAGGGATCAAACTCAGGTCCTTGTGCTTGCGAGGCAGGCCACCGAACCACTGAGCTAAATCCCTGGCCCTTTAGGATGTATTTAAAGAAAAAAATTTTTCCTTCTCTTTTCCTATTTTTACTCGGCCCAAACTCAATCCCAGAGAGCCTGTTTTTTCCTACCTTTAATAAATGTGAAACTTTGCCATCATTTAAAAATATGTTCAATTTACCTTAACTGAAACAACCTATTCCTTAAGTAAGGTAGCTAACATGGAATTTTCTGACGTTATTCAGTAAATGTTGGCAATTTCTCTAGCCCCACATTGAGGTTGATTTTTATTTCATCTTTTGTTAAATAGTAGTGTTTGTGGATTTTGATAACTGCACACAGTAGATTTTAAATCATCAGGGTTTGATAGAGCAAGGAGGACTAATAAGACGATTTAAACTTAAATTTACAAAATCTTTCAAATCTGAGAGACAGATTCTTGGGTAGATCCAGGAGGAGGATGCTACATAATGGCCCTTAAGTCTTTGATGGCGCCGAAGGTGGGATTTATGGTGTAATTCTGATATGAAGAAACAGAATAGGGCAATATCTTGTCTGACCTTTGGAAATTGTCCAGCAATGTTCACATATAGGTTGATAAAAACAACAAGAACAGTTACCTTTACCTAGGTTCTGTCCTGGGTGCTATCTTGTTGTCACCAACCTACTAATCAACTCCAAAAGCATGCTGTTATTGTCTTACAAGGTCACAGATGAGGAAACTGAGGTTTAGGGAGTGTTAGTAATTTGATCAAGGCCAGTCAACCAAGTTGTGGCAGAACTGGGTTCACAGTCAGCTCTTCCTGACTCTGTAGCTTGTAATCTTTCCATTGTACTTTTGTTATTACACTGAGAAAACTATAATTAAAACCTTCTTTTGCTTTGTTTTTGATATCGGGGATCGAACGGGGACCTTGCGCTTGCAAAGCAAGTGGCGGGACCACTGAGCTAAATCCCCGGCCCTCCTTCTTTTACTTTTTAAACAATTTATTCCAATAACTAAACATTTCCTATTTCTGGACGTGCTCAGTGGGGAAGCACAGGTTTTGAATCCCTCCCTGCAACCTGTAGCTGAGCTGCGGCTTCTCTTGCTCTTCCTCCTGCTAAACGTGCACACAGTGGGACTGCACGTGAGCCAGGGTAGTAAACAGTCCCTTCTTCTCCCACTTTGCAGCTGTGGGAACAATCTCTGGAGTAAATGAATTGGGAATCTTAGGGGAGAAGGCTCCCCACCCCCATGGGGGGACATCAGAAACATTCGGCTCCTCCATTGTCACGTACGCAACCTGTGACAGGGACCTCCGCACCGGCCCCATAGTGAAAAGAGTCTGTTTTCATTTCTTCTTTTGCCAAGCCCATCTGGAAAGAGCAGGTGCGGGGCTGGGTTCTCAAAATAGCAGTCTCTGTTCCGTGTGATGTGGCACTATGGAAACCCCCTTCTTTCTACACCTTATGTTCAGATTAATGAAATAATGAAGATGCATACCCTCATTGTGACATTTTCCTGGCTCCTGCGGGACCTTTCATTTGTTGGTTGACCTCTCTAGTTTCTTCTTTTGTAAAGTATAGGACTTATTTTTGGTGCTCTCAGAGGTCCCTCCAATGTTTGATATTCTGTGTCCTATTTTGGGGTAATGCTCTGATTTTGGATTCCCCATCTTTGTCTTGCTTGATCTCCCATCAACAGTTTTCTAGCGCAGAGAGTGGGGACTCTCTGGATTCTGGATAGTTAAAGCACTTCATTCCACCATTCTGACATACCATTTACTGTGACCCAGCAATCTTCCTTAGAGCAGGTGATTAGCACTGCTCAAAGCTTGAACTGGACTTGATGTGTGTACTTTGGGTCACAGGAAATGATAGATGATTGAATTTAGTACTGGGGAAAATTATTTTAATGGAAGTTGGACTTCAGGAGATTGATATTTATTAAAATACATTACTTCCTACAATAACCCCATGAAGAAGGTATTATTATTAATTTTCACAGAAGAAATTTGAGACCCAAGATCTAATAATAGTGATACCTTCTTCATGGGGTTGTTGTGGGAATTAAATGCATATGAAATGTATTAGGCACAGAGAAAATGTTCACTTAGGGTCAAGCAATAAGCTCCATTTTCTCTGACCATGAGAACACTAGATATTAATTAATCTTGAGGCTGAAAGGTAAGTTTACAGTAGACCCTCTAATTTCAAATAAACTGGCAATAGTTTATTAATTTATTTTAATTAATTAATTTTTGTAGTGCTGTAGATCAAACCCAAGGCGTCAAGAATGCTGTGCAAGCACTCTTCCAGTAAGATACCCTAAGCCATTTATTGAATAAGCTAGCAATATTTCAGACAATATTGAGACAAAAATGAATGCAGATGAAATTACAGAGAACAGATTGCATCAGGAAATGAGCATTTGGTATATTGGCTACACACTATAACCTGAGTAAAGTAAGCAAATTCTCCCAAAGATGGCCTCTAAGTCCATTTTCAGGGACAGTGGAGTGCCTAACAAAAAGCCAAAATTACAGGTTATAGGTTCCAAGAATGGAGAAAAGACTCAATGATGCACTGTTCACAAGAGAAAATGATGTAGAGGATCTGAAATGATCACTCTGATACCTAAGTAGAAAAAAGAAGTACTATGAAGTAACAGTAAGAAGAGTTGAACACAAATTCTAATAGTGTGATTTATTCTGTGCCTAAGTATGGAAATACACAGATAAATATTAGAAAAGAGTATGAGTGAGAAAATAATGGATTTTAAGGTTATGGATTTATGGATGAATTTAAAAAACATTTTTTATTAGGCTTTCATTTTAATAATTAATATAAACCAAATATTTAAAACAGTTTTATCGTGAATAATGAGTGGATTGAATGATATACCAGTGCCTAAGCGAAGGCTTCCTCCTTCTCTGAGGCATGACTTCCCCCCTGGCATTTATTGTGATGTTTGAATGAGTATTTTTTCTTTTGTTTTTCCTTTCATAAGCGAAAAAAGGACATCAAACTCAGTAGGGGCTGGAGTCCTCTCTGCCCCATTTCCACTTTTCACCATCTTCCTTTTTACATTCACAACAACCTGATGCTGAAAGGCTCAGGAGTGCGGTTGGTTGACCCCACACACTCCCCTGTTACTTCTTTAGAAAATGCCTCTTTCTCACAAGTTGGTCAACTCCGAAAGAGGCACAAATCCCTTCAAAAACAAAGCTTTACAGTGACTGTCAACTCAGTAAATGGATAACGTAAGAGTGGATTTACATTTTATTCTGGTGGATTGGAGCCTGCATTTTCAAAGGAGCTCCTTGTGACCTTCCCTGGAAAATTCGATCTCTCAGGAGCATGTTGGCTCCATGCAGTGACTTCCCCTGTAGGCAGTAACGTGTACTTAACTAGCTGGACCTTCTGTTACTTGAGAAGCTGGGCTTTTGCTAAGGGGAAAATCTGAGGAGATGTAACAGGATCATGACCTTCAGTGGTCTTCCAGTTTTCATTAGATTCTCAATTCACATCAGTTAACCCCATGCAAGCCAGTCTGATGAAAATAGTTCCACTGAACCAGTCCAAAAAGTATATGGGCATTTGAGCTAGAGAGTCTAAGGGACACATTAGATTTTAATAAATCAGGATGGCACACGTTATCCTTTGGTCTTTCATTCCACTACAGGGAAGCCTGGGCCTCTTTCTCATGCCATGTGTCAGTTTCTCTAGGTCTTCTGGTCTAAGTTTGACAGAATAACTCTCTTGAGAATGGAGAGATGGGAAAATGGACAGAGAGCTTGAGACCTGCTTCTAGTCTTGTTTCAATTTCAACTACAGTGTTGAATTAGGTAGTTCAACTGCATTAAGGCTCAGCCTCCTTATTTTTTAAAATAAAGAGAATATTAAGTAAAGGTGCAAATTTCCAATGATGAATGTCATTATATTGTATACCTAAAATGTACCAATAAAATTAGTTTTAAAAATAAAATAGAGATTATCAAAAAATAAAGAGGGTAGCCTGGTTTTCCTGGCCACTTCTCTCTGGTCCTTGTAGTCTATAAATTTATCTTCAGCTCTTTTATCTAATTTATTGGTTATTTCTAATCTAGCTCCAATTACTTCATTATTTCTAGTTGGCTCTACCTAGAGCTTGCTGTCTAATTTTTTTCTTGTTTATACTCTTTTTTTTTCTTTTGAAACAGTGTCTCATTATGTAGCCCAGGCTGGCCTTGAATTCAATCTCCTAATTCTCCTGCCTCAGTTTCCCAAGTGCTGGGATTATAAGTGTGTGTCATCATGCCCAGCTTGCTCTTACATTTTTTTGCTAGGTTTTTTTTTCATAGAAATTCTTTAAGGGTAGATATTGTGATATCCATGTGCTTACAATTCCTTACTGTGCCCTGTACTCTTGTCAAAACAACATCATGATTCTCAGCAATTCTGTCCTTTTGTTTTAGACTCTCATACCCATAAAAGTTATAAATCAAGAGTAAAAAGTTATCAAAAATTTAAATAAATCCTAGAATCTTTTTAGATCCAATATTTGCTAAGAATGAAGCAATTATTTGGAAGTAATTTCACAAAAAGTTTTTTTTCTCTTTTTTTTTTTTTTTGGTCCTGGGGATCAAACTCGGGTCCTTGTGCTTGCCAGGCAGGCGGTGGAACCACTGAGCTAAATCCCCAGCCCTTTTTCTCTTTATTTTAGTGGCAGGGTCTCGCTATGTAGTTCAGGCTGGCTTTGGACTCATTATGTAGCCCAGGCTGGCCTTGAACTTGTGGTATTCCTCCTTCCTCAGCCTCCCTAGAACTGGGATTACAGGCATGTGCCATCACACCCAGCCAAAAAAGTTGTTTAAAAATGATTTTTTCTTACAACTAAATGAGGTTGTTGAGAAGTTTGAACACACACACACACAGACACACAAGCACACAATTCATGAAACAGCAGTAATTCTAAATCACTGAGGGTGATTAAGCAGTTATTTCCTGGACAACTCAATAACCTCTTGCCTCTGGTCATATCACTCTACAAAAGTGGGCCTTTCCTCTTGACCTGAACTGTAAGTGCCCATTGTATGGATGGAAATGGTGAAAGTGGCCATAGTGCCACAGCAGTGGTGAAGTTGGACTAGATTATCTGGGATCCTGAGAAGTAAGAACTTATTTCTAGCTGGTTGCTCCAGAAGGTGCAAATTCCTACCTTTACATGAAATACTCTTTGGTGTTCAAGGCAACATAGAACATGTGTGCTGTATAAGAACAAGAAGAGTAGGCAGAGAAGACCCTGAAGGTCACATCTGAGAGAGTGGGTCACAGTGCAGCAGGACTCTTCCAGGAGACCCACACCATCAGATCCAATAGTGTTATTCCAGGCAGGTGTGTTGTGAGGAACAAAAGGATTTGATCTCAGAGGGCAGCTTTCTGAGAGGTGACTTTTCCACTTGGGCAAGTATCTCCAAAACTCTGGTGTTGCTTCTTCATTTGTAAATTGAGGGTGATAATGTCACATTCTGTGATCAATGTATCAAGAAAAACAAACAAATCCAACCACATGCTGAGAAAATCAACCCCTAGAAGTGTTACACAAACACATATCAACCATAAACAATTCATTTGCTTATCCACTCAATTATTTATTCAACGTATGCTGGTATGACCAAAGCTCTGTGCTTTGTTTTTATACCAGGGATTGTACTCGTGTCCTTGTGCTTGCAAGGCAGGCCACCAAACTGCTGAGCTAATTTCCCAGCCCCTTTGTGATATTAAGTAAAGTGAAAAAATTCTAGTTCAGGTTCTCAGTGAATGGTGTAGGTAAAACATAAACTGAAGCATGGAAGTAAAGAATGGCTTTTTGTAGGTTTTCTGGCTGCAACTGTGTTCTACCAGGGATTGTACTCGTGTCCTTGTGCTTGCAAGGCAGGCCACCAAACTGCTGAGCTAATTTCCCAGCCCCTTTGTGATATTAAGTAAAGTGAAAAAATTCTAGTTCAGGTTCTCAGTGAATGGTGTAGGTAAAACATAAACTGAAGCATGGAAGTAAAGAATGGCTTTTTGTAGGTTTTCTGGCTGCAACTGTGTTCTTAAGATGTGTTGGTGCACAGTTTCCAAGAAAAGCAATGCCAGTTTCTATACAGTGAATAAGTGGCTCTGTCTCTTAAATATTTCGATAGGAAATAAGATAGAAATGCTTGGAACTTACACAAATCAAATACATAAATGGTGGGTGGTATGCAATAAATATGGGCATGTGGGGAGTTGAAGAGGAGGTAAACTCAGAGTGAAATCAAGATGTTTTCATTACTCACAGATGATCTCTTTGGGAGACGGAATTGCCTTAGGTCAGATGGGAATAGAAGCAAACTTTTATTGTTCAGATATTCTTATAGATAAGTAACTCTAAGAGTTAAAAGGTTGATAACTTTGATAGTATTAAAGTTAAGCTATTTATGCTTCATTATTTGGGAATGTATCATGACTCATGACATGACTGAAATTTATATCAGGTAGGCCTCGAGAAAACAAGTTTTAGAAATGTATTTAATGTTACTTGTCAACTCTTACTGCAGAATATAATAATACTGGAAAGAAGAACAGTCCTTTTTCTTATGTAATAATTAGGGTTACTGTATTTTGGAGCAATGGTGTGTATTGAAAAACCAATTTGGGGCTGATAATGGGAAGAGCTAGTTGCAGGGATGAGACAACTAGACAGGAGTGTGTGTGTGTGTGTGTGTGTGTGTGTGTGTGTGTCTAGGTAGAGGTGGTGAGTGTTGGATCGTGTCATTTTTCACATATTTACTTCTGTTTCAAGGACCTTGTTTTTTAAGTAGTCAACTTCAGAGATTTTGTCTGTATCCTCAAGCATTTGCAATCTTAAAAAGGATGGATGGAGGTGGAAGAAGAAAGCCAAAGACAAGCCAAAGTAAGGGCGGAAAGCTTCAGCCCAGTATAGTCCTTCAGGAGGAGTGGAGTAGTTCCTGTCACTATTGTAATCCAAGGAAAGCTTTCCATCTCTGAAGGGGCTGCTCCGAGTGGAACGTTGTGCGGTGGAACCCTGGTACAATGTGTGGCAGACCAGCTGGTGGTTGTTTAGGTGTAGCACAGTTCTCCGAAGCCCACAGCATAGGACAAGCTATGCACCTTGACCTCTAGCATGTTAGGTGCCCCCTTGTTCAGCTTGCTAGACATCCCACCTACCCCCAGTCCATTGCTCTCATATTGCAATTTTTAGTTAACTTTTTTTCCACCTAACGTGGGAGCTCTTTGAAATTCAGACCTCTGTCTTGCCCACTAGGATCTGCAGAACAAATACAGCAGGCATGTGGAGATGCTAATAATTGTCCATGGAGTGAATGACGGTGGTCATTCATTGTGCTAAGCACACAACCAAGTCTTTCCGTAGTATTAGAGTTTGTCGTAGAAGGGCAGTCAAATTGCACTGTGACTTAATGCTCAACAGCTGGGTGAATGGATATGTGGATGGTTATATATATGGAGAATATATATGAAGCATTTAGATGAAGAATATATATGGCAGAAGAGAGTGTTTCTGTCATGCGAACTAGGAAATTTATTGAAATATAGTCTGAAATGTTGATGAAGTTCATCCTGTCCTTCCTAGCCTCTCATCCTTGATTGAGATGGCCAAACTATTCAACACAAATCATGTCTTGCTGCTCTTGAACACTTCCAGGACCTATCTGGGCCTCATGAAGCACCTGTTCATTCACTGCTTTTTACCTGTCTCATAGTCTGTGTGGATCTGGTTAGCACATCAGAATTTTTCAAGGACATTGACTATTCCAGGCTGAACTTTTCCTGTTGGAAGAGCTAGAATTGGAGATAGAGATTGGGTTTAGATGGAGTGGTAGCAAAGAAGTTAGGGTTAGGGTTATTTCCACCCCAGGGCTGGACACAGTCTTGGGCAGGTGCCGTGGGGCCTCAGGTGCAGAGAGGTTTGGGAACTTCTGAAAGAGTGTGGGGTGCACCACCCAGCCTGTTGGAGGAGGATGGGAGTGAAAGCAACAGATGTGCTCAAGGTTCTGTTTTCAGTTCCCCAAAGGGTCTTCTCCTTCACCAAAGCAGTGTGACCGTTGCTATGACAGTTGCTATCTTGGTCCTTGGGACTCTCCCCATAGGTAGCATTACTTTTTTTTTTAACCTTCTCAGGCCAGTCACCATGAAACTTGGTAATCATTAGTTTGGGGTGGGGATGGTTGTGGACATGGTTAGGGCCTGGGTATTATGATGAAATGGTGGATGATGTTGGCATACCAAGAAGGAACTTTGGCCAAGGAGTTATTTTTCCAAACTCAACTAATACTCCTAATTGTCTTAGGTTTGGCTGACTCTCCATTTTTGTGGTGATGCATGGATCCCTCCTCAGAGATGTCTATAAGTAACTCCTTATTGCAACTAATAAAAACATAACAGGTAGAAATAACACTCAAGTCTCTAATGTATCTCTAGGAGATGAGGCCATATAATGATTCAGCCTCTCTTCATTGGTTAAGTGACAAAATTAATTTCTAAGTCACCTTTGACTCTAAGATGCACTGATGTTTCGTCCTTGAAACTGGCAACTATAACTAGTAGTAACTGAGAGATCAATACTATGTTTCAGAGTTAGGGCTCTTGCACAGGCTACCTGAATTTGAATTCTGATTTTAAGACATGCTCATAATGTGATGTTACACATGACATTCTGTCTAAATCTTAGCTTCCTTATCTATAAAAAGATATATACAAGCTAATCTGGGTTGGGAGTCTGTTGGAAGATTCAAGACATGATGCTTATCTGTGTGGAAACACTACATCCACTGCTATTATCATAGAGTGAAGTCCTATTTACAAGTTGGCATTGTCCTGAGCCACCAGGGATATCATAGAGATCTTCACTGTGCTTATTTTCTTTTCCACATTGATCGTTACTACTTTGTTTCTGTGCCATAGATTTTTTGGGGGGTCTTTCTCATTTGTTCTTAAACCCATGGTGAAACAAAAGGTTTTATATTTTCAGATCTTCTCCTTTGCCTTCCCTTTCCACTTTTTTTATAACCTCCCCTCCCCCTCTTGTTGTATCTTCTCTGTATAGTACTGGGAATTAATTGAACATGGCCTACACAACATACTAAATAAGTGCTCTACCACTGAATTATACCCACAGGTCTTTTTATTTTGGCACAGAGGGTCACTAAGTTGCCCAGGCTAGGCTTGAACTCTCAATCCCCCTGCCTCAGCTTTTTGAGTAGCTGGGATTACAAATGTGCAGCACCATGCCCAGCTAAGATCTCACCTCATATTGGTTCTACCCTAACCCTTAATGTTTCATCTATGCATAGGGGTGCTAAGAAAAACCTCAGTATGAGGGATGAGAATCAAAGTCAGTCACACAGGGGAAGTACTCGTGAATGTCAGCCCTCTCTTCTCTTTGGCCTCCCATACTCCATTTCTCCCCATCCTTTCTGTCATTTCTTTTTCTCCCACTATATGGAGAATCTTGTAGCTTCAAGAATACAAAAGGCTCTAGCCAGGGTTGGGAGATAGAATATCTCATAAAAACCCTAGCCACATGGTAGGAGTTGTGTGGGCTGTTCATCCCTGAGAAGAGCTGGGTAGGTAGATGAAGAGGTAGAAAAGAGATACAAGGAAGAAGGAAGGAGATTGGGAGAAGGGAGGAGCAAGAGGAATGGGAAAGAGGACAGAGAGGTGGCTGGTGTGTGAAAGGAAATCAGAGAAACCGGTCTTTCTGACAAATAAGGGCTTCTTGTTGAGCTGTCTTTGGGGGATCTTTTCAGAAAAAGAGGCAGCTAGTGGATCCAAAGAGAAAGCACCTAGAACATAGTAGGGAGCTTCTTTTGTGAGATCTTTCTTCTTCCCATCCTCTCTTAGCTTCATTCTGCCCAGAGTATTACTTGCTTAAATCAATCTACATGTCTTCTAAAACATCTAAGTCTACACATTCACTGGAGCAGCTGTGAATGGTGCCCAGCACTGCTGGAAGCCTCTCTGCCCCTGCGCCCTGAACAACCCCTTCTCTTCTGTTACAGTGGCGAAGCCTCTATCTACCTGTGCTTCCCCCGCCCCCAGGAACAGCACTCCAGCAATATTCTTTTCTTTCTCCTGTAGCACCATGTCTTAACTCTCTACTGGATCATTCTCATCAGCATTCAAAATGCTTCTTTTCTCCCAATTTAAAATACACCTTCTGTAGACCTCCTTATTTATATTCCCCCCATTTCTCCTCTTTCTCTTTTTCAATTCTATTCCAGTTGAAAGAACTATTCATGCACATTGTCTTCAGTATGTTTGTGCTAATTTCCTTTTAAACTCCTTCATCAGATTTTGCCTCTGCTGTTCTACAAAACTGCTCTCATCTAGTTCATCAGTAATCACCCCATTGCTTAACCCAGTGGTTCACTTCCATCCCTAATCTTGGTTGACCTATGACCAGCACCTGACAGTTGAACAATTTATCGTGTAACATTTCTTCTCTTGGATTCCCAGATCAACATTAGTCTGTTTGTCCTTCTCTGACTGATTTAGACATTCAGTCAACACTGACTGAATGAAGGAATGCACTGGAGTTCAGGTCTCTAGACTAGGTCATTATGGTGCCCATTTCCCCACACTAATGGCCTATTTAGTGTTACTGTTTTATGAGACTGGCTTATTTTCCTTTTGCATCACTTGGCTGTTTAATTAGATTGGAAGAGCATCCATGGCTGCAACTGTGGTCCTATCTCACACTGCTTTATATTTTCCACTATTGCTAGCATTGTGAGGGGCACATTGGAGTAGTTTGTCTTCCTCCTATTTCCTACATCATAATTCATGTTCTATAAATATGTAAGTATTATAAGCATATTAGGTCTACTGCCTTCTAACTGCATAAAATATTTCATGTCTTATAAAAATTTGAGCCTAAGTGTATTTATTTATGTCCCTCTGCAATTATATATTTAAGATTTCCATTGTGCTAATTGCTAAACCCACACTTGTAAGCAAAAGGATTGAGAACACTTTTTGGACATAGAGTAGTAACAAGGATTAGCTGAATTGTCAGGTACACAAGCTTCATATTTTGGAGCTGGACAGTCTGACGCAAGGGTCCCTCTGACAGTTTCTCATCTGCACAAGGGGGTTGGACTAGAGCAAACCCTTTTACTAATTATTCTAATCCCTGCTCGGGTGCTGGGTATGAGTTCAGGGAAAGGCTTCCTTATTTCTCCATGGGCCAGCTTAATGTCAAGCCCTGAATCCATTTTATGTAAAGCTCATAGACCAGACCACTTTCCAGGGCGCCTTTTGTAGTTAAAGATAATCAGACAGTCCTGCCTGACAGAAATGCAGCATGAGCCACATATAAGTTTCTATCATCTACATTATAGAATAAACCTGTAAATTTAATATATATTTAATCCCCATATAGCCAGAATATTACTTTCTCAACATGCAATCAAAACATATAATACAGGGGCTGGGGATTTTGCTCAGTGGCACTGTGTCTGCCTGGCAGGTGCAAGGTTCTGAGTTTGATCTCCTGTACTGGAAAGAAAAAAAAATATATATAATACAAAGCAAAATTTATTAATGAGATATTTTGTATATATTTATGGAACTAAGCTTTCAAAGTTTGCTGTGTTCTTACACATATAACACACCTTAGTAAAGACTAGCCTCATGTCTAGAGCTCAGTAGACAAATGGAACAGAGGAAGCCGTACTGGACACACAGGTCCAGAGCATGCATGAGTTAATTTAAGGTTCAGACATTTTAAGCTGAAAAATTCCTGCCTGAAGAATAAGTTCTAGGAGGATTACTAATGGTGACTAATATTTCTAGATCTCTTAGCATTTTACATAAATTATTAATCGCATAAAATTATGGTGACTGTTCAAATTAAAAAAGTATACCAGTAAAAGACACATTGCCATTAATCACTTTCAAAATACTTCTCATTTCTGACACACTTGTGCCAGATCTGGTGAATATGGTAGATGAGGACACATTGTAATGATTTTAAGAGCTTGCCTTTCTGTTGGATGACACTTGGCAGCAGCATTCATTGCTGTTTTGTTTTGTTTTGTTTTTATTTGGAGACAGGGTCTCACTATGTAGCTGAGGGTGGCCTTGAACTCACTATGCATCCCAGGCTGGCCTGGAACTCTTGGGTATCCTCCTGACTCAGCCTCCTGAGTGCTGGGATTATAGGTGTGGGCCACCACACCTGGCACTTATTCCATTTTTGAGCACACCTCATAAAGCCACAAAGAAGACTTATAGAACAGCTTTAGAAAATGACAAGAGTGACAGGATAAGTGTATTTGAAATGAGGGGAGATTTTTGAGGAGGATTAATGGCAGTGTCTTTTACTGTAATAAATTTTGAAATTTAAACATTCACTGTATATTTCATCACCTTATATTTCATTTATTTCTCACAACAATCTTGTAACAATCTTACAACTAACAACAACTTTTAAGATAAGAAAACAGAAGCACAAAAACCAAATAACTTGCTATTATGATTTGCAAACTCACTTTCCTAGGCATTTCTATACAGTGCTGTGGGAAAGGCAGCCATCCCAGCATTTACCCTCCACTTTCCCCAGACTTGTGGTAGAAGTTTGCTCTACTCCTGTTGTTTGACTCCTGTTGGTGGCCGCCCTAAGTGCACCCTGTGGGGAGAGGGCTGCCGAGAGTCTGGCCTAGTGACTTAGACTTAGGTCCTCCAATGGCCAGTCCAATCGGCAGCGTGGTAAAAGTGCTTGGTCCCCCTTGCTAACTTTTATAAAAACCCTCTTCTTTCTTCCCCAGCACAGGCACTGGCCCAAGTGTACCTGTTGCAAGAAGATAAAAAGGCCTGACAGCAAATGGGCTGTGCCAGAGGTCCAGTTGTTAGACTGAAACAACCGAAGGGCAGTAGTCTGTGCCCGGACCAATGCACAGTAGAAGGAGTCAGACAAATGAGCAATCATTTTGCTTCCTCTTTCCCTTTCTTGTGTCATATCGTATATTCCATCAGGTGCCCTTTGCTTCCTCTTTTTCCTCTTCTGTCTCCTCTCACTTCTCAGTTTCTATCATCCTGTCTCCTTCCATTCATTTTCTCCAAAAGAATACATTCAGCATATTGACTTGCTCAAGGACTTGTTAGAGAATAAGTGGAAAGCTACAGCTCACTTGAAGCCACAGAGGGTCCCACTCTGAAGTCCAGATATTAGAGGTAGCAAAGGACTTGAAGGTTGCAAATGTAGCTCATTGCCTTGCTGACAGTAGAGGGGAAATCATGTGCCTGAAGTTAATTGGGGTGATGTGAGTGGCCAATGGGAGTAGAAGGAGGAGGTGATGGGTTAGCAGTTGGACTGCCTCAATCTTGTGACACTAAACATTAATTGTTTTTCTAACCTTGTTGCCCACTTTCAGAAAGCTTTAAGTTTTCCTACTGTGTTGTGGTCTCTGTGTAATCTATAGGCTGCTATTAAAGTATCTAAATTTTTTTTACCATCCAATAGGTGATGGCCAGCTCTGTGCCATGGGTGTGGGCCTGGCTTTTCTCTCTTGCAATGATGGCTGTCTCACACTCTCTAAGCTGCACAGCATGCTGAGGGTTTATCTCTGACCTAGAGAGAGGACACCCACCCTGCCGTCAAGGGGACCATGCCATAGCATGGCTCACCTACTTTACCTTGATAGATTTTTTTTTTGGTCTCTCCTCCCTCTTCTTTATTGCTTCCTCTTTAATTTTTTTCTCTTTTCCTTTTCTTCCTCTGTTTTATCTCTTTCCTCACTTCTGCCTTAGATCTACCCACAGGACTTGAAACTAAAGTTAGCCCACTCCGAAGATCAATGGAAGCATAGTGTATTTTTGTTCAATATCCACCTCTCACTGAACTTGTAATAAGTATCGATGTACTGAGCACTTTGCATTTGTTCTTCTTTTTAATTTGATTTTAAGGGCTACACAGACTCAGAAACTTGCTCAGGGTCACGCCACCCGTCATGGCACCCTACACACTCTCCATGGCAGATGAGGGTTTTCTGATTCTCATGAGAAGCAGCCTACCTCTCTTGTCCATTGGTATTTCATTCACATTGACCTGAACTTTCTGGATTTGAAAACCTCTCAGAGCTGTGGAGTGGCCAGCTGTCTCTGAGGAGATGACACCTTTGGGCCCAGCTCATCAGTGTGGAAGGAGGTACTCTCTTTCCTGCTGTCTGCATTGTTTTGTCTGCCCTAACATAACACCGCAAACCAGGGCTAACAACAGCAGAAATCTTTTCTTTCATAGCTGTGGAGATAAGGTGATGGCAGGGTTGGAATCAAAGCATTGACAGAGTGGGTTTCTTCTCTGGAGGCTCTCGGAGGTAAACCGTGGTGCATCTTTTCCTCAGTTTCTGGTGGCTCCAAGAAATCGTCCCTTGGCTGATATCTGTCACTCCAGTCATCACTTCCAGGGTTACGTGGTCCTCTTCTTCTGTGCCTCTGCATCTCCAATCTCCTTCAGACATCAGACATCAGATTTAGGATTCACCCTAATAGAGTATGGCCTCTTCTTCTTTTTTAACTTTTTATTTTGAAATATAATCTTAGAGCACAGAAAGTTGCAAAGGTAGAATGTAGAATGGAGAGGTCTGGTGTGGTCTTCACCCAGTTTCTCCTAATTGGTATTTCTTGAATAATTATAGTACAACATGAAAACCAAGACTCTAGTGTTGGTGCAATGTGTGTATATCGTCTATGTCACTTCTATCACACATCTAAATGTATCCAATTAAGATACAGAATTATTCCATGACTTCAGAGATCCCCCTGAGACCATTTTCCTTTCCCTACCATCCCTGTCCCTGGCAGCCTGTAATCTGTCCTCCCTTTCTATAATTTTATCATTTCAAAATGTTACATAAAAGCAATCATAGGGTGTGTGACCTTTTGAGATTGGATTTTTTCACTGAGTAAAATCCCCTTCAGAATTATCCAAAAGGTTTCACGAATTCTTACATGCTTTAATATTGCTTCATAGAGTCTACATTATGCATATATCATGGTTTGTTTGAACAGGTACCACTGAGGGACATGGTTTTTTTTTTTTGGCTATTAAAATAGAGCTGCTAAAACAATGGTGTATAAGTTTTCATTTGTTGGGGGTACATGACCAGAAGAAGCGCAGTTGCTGGAACATATGGCACACATATTTTGTTCAATTTTTCTAGAAATAGACAACTTATTCTCAAGAGTTGTATTGTTTCACATTCCCACTAACAATACGTGAACAATCCAGTTTCACCACATCCTCACTGGCATTTCAGTATGATCTCACTTTGACTTGATTACACCTGCAAAGACCCATTTTCTACATCAGGTCACATTTTTGGAGAATCTGGAGTTAGGAGTTGAACATATCCTGTTGAGGAACACAATTCAACCTGCACCACCTGCCTTCCCCTGCTTGGGCCATAGTGAATCTGGCTTCAGAGTCTTGCTTCTCAGAAAAGGCTTGCTTTGGATTCATAGCCAGATTAGAGGCACCCTTGCCAGTCTGTTTAGCACCCAAAGATAGGTGAACGAATTCATGTCATATTGAGATTTTCTGAACACAGCTCAGACTTCCAAATTTCCCCAAATTTGATAATAATGAATATTTTCAAGAGATAGAAAGGCAACATGTCTTCCTCGGCAGTTTTCTAGTGACTGTCTTGCTGAATGCTCCAAAGAAAAGAAAATAAGAACAGAAAAACTGAATCATGAGTTAACAAGGGAAGTTGTTTCTGCACTTCCTTCAGAGTATGAGATGAGAAAGGTGCTTAGTAAGTGTGAGTTAGGTAGATAAGTAGATGAGGCAAACCCTGGGTCCCACATAGAAGACAGGAGGAGACTTGGTGTTATACGTGTTTCTCCCCACTTTCCAGACATTACCTTTCATGCAGGGGTATCCAGTACCTGGACAAGGCTACTCCTGTCCTTTGTTCCTTTGCCAAAGATCTGTTCCATTCTATTTTTCTGTATGTGTGCCCAGCTAAGTGGATGGAAGACGAGGAGGTAGCATGTTTCGTGACCCCATTCTGCACAGCACCTGGAGCTTTGAAAGGCAGAATGTGTGAGGCTTAAGGAAGCAGAGCTGGGCAGGTGCAGAGTTGGTCATGGGCTCCGTTTACCAGTTATCTAGGCTTGGCCCATGACTCACTCCTCCCAACCTTTCTTACCTATAAACTGGGTATAAGGCATTTTTATATGAAATTATTTTGTAGTATAAGACATATATAGACATGTACAGAAGAGTGCACAGATGCTAATTGTATAACTGAATATATTTTCACAAAGTGAGAGACCCCACTCTGAAGAGCAGAGTATTTTCCAAACACCAGATGCCCTTTCTGGTCTCCTCCCAGGACTGTATTACCCTGTCCCCAGCCATACCTAACACCCTTTCCAATTTCTAATTCTATTTTAACTTTCTGTGGATGAAACTATAACAATGACTCTTTTGTGTGTTTTTCTTCGGGGGGGGACTTATGTCTATGAGAGTTAATTCTGTTATTAGAGAGGGTTGTAGTTTGTAATTTTCCTTACTGAAAAGTAGCCCAGTTGTAAACATACCATAATTTAATGACCTCTTATTGTTAGTGGACATTTTGGTATTTCCAGGTTTTGGCTTTATAAATGAAGGTTCTTGAACATTATTCCATACTTTTTTTTGGTGGACAGGGACACTTAGTCATTTAAGAGTGGGATTTCTGGGTATAGAAAATGTATATTTTTTAGCCTTTATGGAAACTGCCCAACATTTTATTTTATTTACTTTTTAAAATTAAATTTTATTTTATCCCATCCCCTATCCCCTTCCTGTCCTCCAACATTTTAATATTTAACCTTACAGTTTAGTGAGTATGAAAGTAAATTGTAGAAAATGCTCAGTATCATCACTGGCAGCTAGGAGTCACCCTTCAATACACATTTAAAAATATAATGAAGGCACAGTATTCCATTAGATCCAGTACTATGATGGACTTACATTTCCTTAGTGCACATTTATTTAGATTGTTTTCATTGTTTTGTTATTGCATATCATGTTAACAATGGATGAGTCTTCTAGCTGATCTCTTCTTTTGAAAATTTTGCTATGTGAAGTTCTCAGGTTAGGTTGAATTGGATTAAGGGACACATGACTGTCACTGTTAAGGACCACGAAATATCCCGGGGAAGGGAAAACAGAGAAGGAAGGCTTACCCACTATGGCCCAGGGGAGGGATGTATCAACAGGTGTCAGGTGGTCTCAGGGAGGAGTGTCTTGTAGAGGCCAGTAGGGTAGGGTAGAATGGAAGTTGATTTTTTTTTTTTTTATAAATGGTGGCACATTTTAGGACAACTAAATATCTAATCCCTAACACAAGAAATAGGACAATAAAACAATGTATAACCTTAAAAAACAAATCAAGAGAGGGTTCTCAGGTGCAAAGATTCATTTTATTCATCGTTTCCCCCAAGTATCAGCATGATTAAAGCTAAGGAGGGGGAGGTGGGGAGGTGGGGAGAGGGGCTGGAGGACAGAGATAGAGACAGGGTAGGTCCCTCTGGGAAAGGGCTAAGGGTCTGAGGAGGAAGCTTGAGGCTGGGTGGGCCCAAGGGGCAGACATGGTGCCTGTTGGGCCCGGGGCTTTAACACTCATTCTTGTTGAAGCTCTTGGTGATGGGTTGGCCCCCCTCTTGGGAGACCTCGCAGGTGAAGACGTTATGCTGATTGTACTCTGTGGTGGGCAGTGTCAGGGTGCTGCTGAGGCTGTAGGTGCTGTCCTTGCTGTCCTGCTCTGTGAAGCTGTTCTGAGGGACTTTTTGACTTTCAGCGCCATCCACCTTCCACTTGACATTGATATTTTTTGGATAGAAGTTATTAATAAAGCACACAATTGTGGCACTTCCAGAAGTCAACTCCTCACTTGATGGTGGGGAGATGGAGACAGTTGGCTGAGCCACAGTCCCTGAGGAAGGAAGCACAGAGGGTGGGGTTAAATCACAGAGCATCTTGGGTGCATCGTGGATGATGAGGTTAGAGACAGACACACAGAACAGCACACTCATCATGAACAGTAGTACACCCAAGGCCGGGAGGCACATGGAGTTGTTCTCCAGTTCCCTCTTCCCTCAAGAAAGTTCTAAATTGTGCTTGAAGAGTTTGTAGCCATTCTGAGGCCTCTTTGGCAGCTTTTCTGACCTCACCTTCCTGTTTCAATTGTGTTCCCTGCCACCTGCAATGACTCAGTGCCTCAGGCAAAGAAAACAGGCTTCCTTGAGTTTAGAAGTCAACACATGTCTAGAGTCCTCTATACAGAAGAAGATAAGGCAGCAGAAGGTGGGCTCTTCCTTCCCTCTTTCTCCTGTGATGTCAAGCTCCCCTGGGCTTTTCCTGGCATGGCAGGGATGGCCCCAATCTCTGCATCTGTGCCTGGGTGGGTGTCAGCCCCTTACTCTCTGGGATCAGGCCAGTAACTCTCCCGCTGCTCTTAAGGGCCTGAAAATGGGCCCCAGCTCCAGCTTGAGTAACCACAGCAATTTTTAGCCAGACCAGAAGGGTCAACTGTAACCTTGGCCACCTGAGAGGAACTGGCTAGCTTCACTTTTGACCTTGAGCAGCTGCCAGATGGCCTCTTGGAAAGCCCCCTCCTCGGAGAAGCAAGCCCAAGGGTGGGAAAACATTAATTAAAATACAAAACCAAGAATCCTTTGTTGGAAAAAGTCAGCAGATACATGAACAGGTTTTTAAAAATAACGCCAACCTCAAGGTTTACGTAGAAGTTCAACCTAAGATACTGAATTTTTACTTTTGATATTTTTATTTTCTTTAAACCTTTGTCACTAATTTTTCCTAAATGATTGCATAAAGTAAGTGAAGCACCAAAATTATGAGCTCTCCGGACAAAAAGCAGAGGAAAACATTTTATGAAGTTCCTCCCATGTGGGTGAATTCTTGGTAACTCTAAATTTCCCATCTGGCTCTAAAATACTTTATGTATTTAATATGAAAATTGTTTCAAGATATCTCATTACCTTTTATTAAAGTTTAAGACTCTTTAAAACAAATTTTTAAAGACCCTGAAATAGTTTTAAAGTAGTTTAAAAAGCTTAAATTGTTCTAAAAATGGTTTCAAAAGAATTTAAAAGGCTTCTAAACTAATTTGGGCAAATTATTTAGACCGAAATAATCCTTCTCAACTATTGGTTTTGAAAGCAAGAGCGGGTAAGCAACATCAACTATAACAGAAACAAACTATTAAACTATTTTAGATATGAGATTAAACAGCAAATTTACAATTTTTCTCACAGGATTAGAGTATTAGAAAATATGTTGATATTGATTTTCTTAATCACATCTACATATGAACGAATATTTTGTAGAATGAAATATCTTATCCAAACAGTTAAACTTTTTAAAATTAAAAATATGGCACCAATTTTTTGTCAGTTACTATGCCATAATACCATTTAAGGGGAACTCAGTAAGTGAATTGACCAAGACCTGAGTGTTTACATTGCTGGCATTAAATTCAGTTTTTGCTAATGTGACTTTTATCGTAAAGAGTTATAGTCAATACGTTTCTTTCTTTTTATATCAAGCTTGTATTATTTAGGTGAATTAGATGAAATGATGTGTCACTAAAAATAATTTTGTTTTTTATAGTCTCTTAATGGAAAATTTCATTAAGGAGTATAACAAATATGAATTTTATTTCTGAAATCTTTAACAGATAAGGTTCTTACTGGTTTTTCCCCTGTTAGCCACAGATCTATTCTCTTTCTGTTAGTAGCACTGTTCGTACCACTGTGCAATAGGAAAGTTGGCTGCCGCATAGTTACGCGGGCTAAGGCCATTTGCAGTGGCCTTTAGCGGCCAGGATAACTGTCACAGGGCCGCGGTGGCATGGCTAACGGGGTCACTGAATCATGGCAGAGACCACCAGGAGGTCTATGGACCAAACTAGCGGTGTCACGGTCTCCTTGGCGGTACAAAAATACAGATAAGAAATAACTAGGGGAACTAGAAGAGCATATTCTTTAACATTTTTTCCTACCAACCCACAGGATTCTAAAATGTAATTATTTACTTTCTTTTATCTAAAACAAGTTTCCTTGAAACTAAGCTTTTTCACCATTATAAAAGGTCATTTCAACTATACCTTAATGCAGACATTAGATTTTTAAAAAGGAGTTATCTGTCAAGGTCTTATTCTTATAGACTCTCTCATTGTGACCTTTTATCACTCATTTTAGACTCTAAAAATGACATTGCTGCTGATTCTTAATAAGCCTTCGTTTATATTGTAAACAGCTGTACTTTTCTAACTTTTTACTGATTTTTTTATAGCATGCTGTTACTTTTAAAAATTGTCTTATAAAATTATCAGGCAAAAGAAAAAGCAGACTAAGAAACTTTTCTATATCATTTATAATAAACAAAAACACACTATTTAGTAAAACTCAATAAAAATGAATTTACTTTTGTTCTTTGTGGCTCCAAGAGACTCCTTTTCATCTACACTACACAGATATTTTTCTTTCAGTCATTCATTTTAGCCCAATTTAATTTTTTTGTCTCCAAATTCATTTTTGGAGCTATGTTTGACTTTTGGCACTGATAATAAACCTGAAGTGATTTCATTTACTCATCTCCTACTTTAAGCCTGTAAAACTCCTACTGTAAGCCTCTAAAAAGTCAGTATGACAGGCAATTTAGACCTAAGTTTCAGAGTGCCGTACAGAAAAATTACTTACACTTAAAAATCAGCCTTGTGAAGGTGAGCCACGATATTAACTTACTGACTTTCCCCTCGACAAACCTTTTTTCGCTGTTGTTGCTAATCAAACTAGATCAATGATCAGAGGAAATCTGGCAATTTAGCTGCCCTTTCAACTGACTGACTCTGCTCCTCCTTGAGAGGAACAGATTTTTCAGTCCCTTCCTCGTCTGATTTTTTGGAAGAAATCCATTATCTCCAGAATTGACTTCAACTTGTACCCCAAGTATAAAAGCCCCCAAATTTTACACCTCTATAAGAAAAAGGATGAGAAAAATGCACTTACGTTTGATTTCCACCTTGGTCCCGGCACCGAACGTGAGTCACAGTGATGACTCTAACATTCACTCCTCAACAAAAACCTTCCTCTGAGGCTGGTCAGACCAGGCCAGCCAATTCAGAAAAAAACCAGAGCCATTTCTTTCCCATTCTGCCCCCTCATCTTATTCTCCTCACAAACCTTTTTGTTCATCTTTTATATTTACTACTTTCTGGTATTTTCTACTTATTGTTGGGTCACCAGGAATGGTTCATTTAACCAAAATAATCACAGACTCACACAAATGGTACAACAGGATTAAAGCTTCACAAATAATTGAGCAAAAAATGTACTTACGTTTGATTTCCAGTGTGGTCCCTGAGCCAAAATTGAATCACAGTGATTCCCTCTGACTTCTCTTTTTTACAAAAACCCCCCTAGAAGGCAGCAAGCCCCCTTCTCCAACTAAGATATTTTGCTTTAGAAATCACAAGAATTAGCCCTCAGCCAGCCTCCTGTGGTCTAATTGTCTCTCTCAGTACTTAATCTGGGAATGAAATTTGTAACATCCCTGACGTCCAAGTAAGAAATACAAAAAAGGCAACAAAAAGCAAATCAATCAGACAGAAACAGCAAAGAATCAGTTGAAAAAGATACTTACGTTTGATTTCCAGCTTGGTCCCGCCGCCGAAAGTATACACACAGTGGTTCCTCTTACCTCCCTCCTATACAAAAACTGAGTTTCCCTTCCTACTATTGAGCAAGGCTGTGCCTGCAGCCTGCTATTATGCTCCCAGTAAATTTTTGAAACTATCACTTAGAAAAATTATTTGCACTAAACGACTGAATCTTGCTCTTTATAGAAAATGTACAATCAGTTATCAAAGTTTCCTTACAGATCTCATTTTTTTTTTTTTGTGCCCTTGAGGATGTCAGAACCTGGTTTCAGAGTCAGCAAATCACTTCATAGACACAGAGAACATGAAACACAAAGAGTGAAGGAGAAAGAATTTGGATTTTACTTACGTTTGATTTCCAGCTTGGTCCCGCCGCCGAACGTCCACCACAGTGATCGCTCTCCACTGTCTCGCTGTACAAAATCTCTTCTTACTGAAGAGGAACAGACCCTTGGCTCAGCTGCTAAAGCTTAATCCCCTTTTCAAGCAGGTGTGGAAGGCTCGGGGTTTCTCTGACAGCAAATGTTTTTTTCTTAGGTGAGATCTAAAATACTATAAAATGATATATTTTTATGGGAGATGGTTCCTTTCTTCAACAACCTACCACATCTAGAATGCTTATTATTTAAAACACAGGTTGAATTTAAATTGTAAAGACAACCAGGCAAATTTTAAAAATAACCATTTCTTTATTCTCTCTCCTAGGGTGAGGGTGGGGACTTTCACAAATGCTAAACTTTTATAATCATAAAGTCCATTAGCTTCTCTTAGATAATAGTAAGCAAAGAATGTTTTCCTATTTGAACTTTTCCCTTGCTATGAATTGTTTCAAAAGAGGCAGATTAATTATATATCAAATCTTTGCTCATATCTTTGCAATGTATTTTGGAATTGAGCTATGGATTACATGTGGAGCAAGAATGAAGAACAACGGCATATAAAAGTAGACTTTATCTGAAGGATTGGTCTATTGTCACAGGACAGGTAGAGCTTAGGTCTCACTGAGCTGAACTGTGTGTGCATTGCCTTTGGAGTTACCATAGAACCATGTTGTGCCATGGCCTTTCTATAGTAACTTCATTATTATAGGAATATAGTAATCCATATATAGGAATACTGAATATATAGGAATACCGAAGGTCTTGTTTTGCTGTGAGTCCCTTCATTGATTACATCTTGTTTCCTTTTAACGTTCAATTTCCATCTTTTTCCATACATTGTTCCCACCAAGGTAAACTCCTTACAGTTCTACCCTGGCCTCCAGCTTTAACAAAACATTTCCTTTGCTGGGAAACATTTTTGCTCACCTGGGTTAAATTGTAATCAGGTAATTGTCTTTCAAGATGCAGCTCAACAGAGACTTTCTTTTATATTATTCCTAAGTAGGTGACTTGATTTTGCAGAATACAGAGAGAAGGTCAACAGGTCTAGAGCACACACAGAGTCTATCTTCCCCAATGGACTGAAAGGTGTTTGTTGTTTCATTTGCCTTTTATTTGGGAGGTTCAGTCCAGTATCTTCACTTGGCAAATGTGCAACAGATATTTTCAGAATAAATGAAAAAATGAAGAATTGAAAATCAAAATAGACCAGAGATGATAAATTAAAACAGACTAAAGACTAATAGTGACCATTATGATAGTTTTACAAGAGGAATAGTAAATGTAATTGTGAAAATTAGAGGTGGGTACATTTGATTCTGTTACTGGGAGCTTTGCTAGTTAGTTTGAATAGCAGAATCAGCAATGGGTCTCATCAGGAGATTGGGGAAAAAGAGGAGGTAGAGAGGATGAGATAGGAGAGAAAAATTAGCAAGTGGAAATTAAGTAAGCAAAATTGCTGATGAAGAATAGGCAATATGGATCCTAAAGAGGAAGTGATTTCCTCTGCAGATATATAAGCAATATCAATCTAAAGGTTGACATTTACTGAATGCTTACAAAGTGCCAGACATTGTACATAGAAAGCCTTATTTAATTATCCCTAAGACCCTATGAATTAAATTTAATATTATCCTCTCTTTTGTAGTGAGAAAACTTGCACGTAGAAAGTTAAAGTAACTGGTTTGTGACAATAAATGGCAGAGTTGGGAACTGAACTCAGAGCTCTTCTACTTGGCTGAGCTTCTGATTAGATACTGAGAATAAAGTCATGGAAGCAACAAGTGCACGGCAGAGAACGCCAGGTAGAGGAAACGCTCCTCAGATCATGCTAGGATTGTAGATGAGTGGTAAGAGTGCCCATATGTACACATAAGAGTGTGCATTAAAGAGCTGTTTCAGAAGTGAAAAAATGGGAAAATAACTGAACTTTTTATCAATAGGAGTTTGGATTTGCTGATTTTGTTAAAGCTTTGCAACAATGCATAAAGGTGCCAATAAGAGAAGTAGGTCTCTGCATAGTCACAGGAAAGAGTGAAAATGCAGTATATCAAGTGTGATATCATGATCCATTGAGACAGATTCTATGTATGTATAAATACAGATTCTTTCTTAAAGCCTACACAAACTGTGCTTTGCAATTATTTCCTGGGATCGCAGAGGAGAAGTAACAATACATCCTCTTTCTATTGTTTGTATATTGTAGATCATTTGATTTAAAAAAGTCAGATTAGACTCAATAGGGTCATCAGAAAAAAGCGTGCTATTGAAAAATGGTAAATTTTGACATTGGTAACATTCGCAATATGCACACATAATGTATAAATATAATTTAAAATGACATATATGTATACATGAGATTGTTCTTTATATCAGTTAAACCTTTTCTAAAATCTTTAAGCAAGGTGCAATAAATGAAAGATGATCTCTGCTTCTGTGTAAGAGATAATCCTTTACACTTGGGGCTAGAACATAGGTGTGGGAAAGGTGAGCCGGCAGTGTGAGGGTTATGTTTATTAAGTGAGTAATTTGGAGATCTGAGATAAACAGTGTGAGCAGGTGACTATTGCTATGCAGTCTTAGGATACACATGTAATGACTGCTAGGAATGGAGGTGGTGATATTTGTTGTAACATAAAATAGATCACCAAAAAGTGGTTGAAATCCTTAGCACGAATGGGGTTATTGGAAGGCAAAGGATGTCTCAGAAGCATTTGTGAAGCTCTGCCACGGTCTATGATTCTATAAAGTGTCCACAGTGGACGTTGATAAGATTGCTTTATTGTGCTATTATTGGTTTAACATGTCAATAAGACAGTCTGGGGAGTTCTTAGATTCAAATCGTAAGAATGATAGAAATGAGTCAAGGGAAGCACCCCAACAAACTCATCACTGAAGCTGCTTCCCATTTGACACCCCCCCCAAAAAAATCAGGTTCTTAGAATAAATTCTACACTGCTTGTGGAGGTGAGAGAGGACCTAAGTGTACATCTATATATCACACTGAGTGCTATTGTTAAGCTATCTTAGCAATGTTCCTTGGGTCTAACATTTCCAGAAACACTATTTTTGATTTTTATTTGCCACAATTAACCAACCTGTATTTTTGGCGGGGGTGGGGGGTTGCTCTCACTTCAGTAACATACAACGAATCATTCATTCATGGCAGAGATACAATGGCAAGGTTTGAGGGATGGTGTCTTCCCTACCTGGCTTGGAACGTTTGTGTCCGGTACCCATCTTGAAGTCTGTAGCTCAATATTCTATTTCCAGCCTACCGGTCACAGGAGAGTTCAACGTAGGTGATGCTTTCTTCAGCTGGATTGTGACTCTATCACTTCTATTGTACCTCATCTGATACCACCTGAGGACAGGAGAAAACTGTAGTCCACATCCAGCGATGCCGAGAACCAGAGCAGCTTTTTCCAAGTAGAGTGTCATGAAGGGGTATCTGTTCTAGATCCCCAAGGAGTGAGGCTGGCCCCATTGTTCAAGAAGGAGGAATCCAAAGAGGTCACTTGATAAGGACCTGGTTCTTTGCTTCTTCCTAGCTTCTTCCACTCATCCCTGAAGAAAAGCATGGTGGTAGAAGCAAAGTCTTTTTTGCAGCCATGTGCAAATGCATGTGCCATAAACATGACCTGAGATTCTGGTTGCACTCTGGAAGAGGCAGGTGCTCTGCAATAAAGCTGCAGATATTTTTCTGCTTTCTGCTTCCTTGAAAGAAAGAGACAACAGCCACTGGGTCAGGGTTGACTGTGCTTGAAGATTTACATATTGGGTGCTGTGGTTTCTGGCTTATTAGTGACCAGGCAAGCCCTTAAAGCTTTGCTGTTGAGCTCTTCTTGCTCTCCTCCACTTTCCTGTGATGTACTGTGTCTGGCTGATTTTACCATCCTAACCTTGTCCCCAGGTTGATGTGAGCTGGCATATATGTCTTGGGTAGGTTCCCTGGATAGAATATTGGATGGGAGTGTGGTAGGTGAGGTAGGCTGGCTTGGAGGTGCTGTGTGTGAGCCTACAAAATCATACTGTTGATAGTGTCTGTTGTGATTTTTTTATTATAACTTGTATTATTATGGGTTTTTACTTTTTTGGTAAGACTAGCTAAGGACTTGTCTATTTTGTTTATTCTTTTTTTTTTTTTTTTTTTTTTTTTTAGATGTTTTCTTTATTTTTTTTGTGCTCTTTGATATGTAGCCCAGGCTGGTCTCGAACTCACAGCGATCCTCCTGTCTCAGCCTCCCGAGTGCTGGGAATTACAGGCGTGTGCCACCTCCCCTGGCCCTATCTATTTTGTTTATTCTTTTGAAGAACCAGCTCTTTGATTCATTGATTATTGGTATTATTTTTCAAGTTACAATTTCATTAATGTCTGCTGTGACCTTAATACCCTTCCTTGTACAGTACTAGCTTTGAGTTTGGTTTGTTCTTGTTTTTCTAGGACCTGGAGTGCATTACTAAGTTATTTACTTCAGATTTTTCTGTTTGTTTTTTTAATGTGGGCATTCACAGCTATAAACTTCCCTCTTAGGACTGCTTTGTGTCTCGTAGATTCTGGTATGCTGTATTGATATTATTGTTTGATTCTAGGAACTGTCTAATTTCTTTCTTGATTTCTTCTATGACCCATTATTATTCAAGAGTATTATTTAATTTCCATGTGTGCACATAATTCCTGTGGTTTCTTTTGTCATTGACTTCTAGTTTCATTGCACTATGATTTGATAATATGCATGGAATAATATTTATTCTTTTTGTATTTATTTAAGCATGCTGTATGGGTTAGTATGTGGTCTCTTTTGGGGAAAGTTCCATGTGCTGCTGAACAGAATGTATATTCTGCTGTTGTTGGTAGAATGCTCTCTAGATGTCTATTAATTTTATTTGTTTAAAGAGTGGTTCAACTTGTATTTTTTTTGTTGACTTCTTTTGTCTAGTTGATTTGTCTATTAGGTCCCTCACTATAATTGTGTTGATGTTAATTGAATCTTTTATGTTCAGTAGTGTTTGTTTTATAAAGTTGGGAGTATCAGTATTTAGTGCATATATATTTACAATTGTTATCTCTTCCTGTTGGATTATTTGCTTTATCGGTATGTGCTGACCTTTGCTTCTTCTAATCAGTTTTGTTTTGAAGTCCACTTTGTTTGAAAATAGGATAGCTACTCTTGCTTATCTTTGGGGTCTCATTTCATGAAATATAGTTTTCCATTATTTGATTTTTAATCTATGCATTTCTTTTTTGATTAAATGTGTTTCTTATATATAGCATCCTATGGAATATTATTTTTTGATCTAACCTATCCTTCTGTTTCTTTTGATTGAGTAACTGAGACCATTCACAGTGAGAGTCATTACAGAAAGTTATTCACTTATTTTGTCATGGCATTATTTCACTCCTGCCCCCCATTCTGTATAACTGCTCACCCTACCTCAAATGTTCATTCCATTAGACTTTTTGACACTATTGGCTTCATTTTCTCTTTCTAAGATATCCTTCAGGATCTTTTGCAATTCTGGTTTGTTGTCATGAATTTTTAAAGGTGCTCCATCAATTTTTTAAACATAGTTTGGCAGGATATATTAGTTTGGGTTGAAAGTTATTTTCTTTTAGGGGTTGAAATTGTTCACTCCAATCTCTTTTGTCTTTTAAAGTTTGTGTTAAGAAGTCTTCAGTCCCAACTACATGAATACCAAAGCAGCACTATAAGCAATTCTAAACAATATCCTAGAAAAAGACAATGAAGGTAACAACACCATGAGGCCCAATAGAGCAAATCAAATAGGCAAGGTAAGAAACTAAAAGGAGAAGGTGAAAAAGTAAAAAGAATCAACAAAAGGCCAATAGCAGGACAATAATAAGTCAGTACATATCAGTTATAACCATAAATGTCAGTGGCCTCAACTCACCAATCAAGAGAAATAGACTGGCAGAATGTAATAAGAAGCAAAATCCAGCAATATGTTGTATACAAGAAACACACCTAGTGCAAAAAGAAGCACATAGACTGAAAGTGAAAGGATGGAAAACAATTCTCCATGTGACAGGAGCCCAGAAAAAAGCAGGGGTAGCAATCTTATTCACACACAAAGCAAACATCAAACCAAAACGAATTAAGAGAGACAAAGAAGGTATGTGTAGGACAGTATTGTATCATACCTCTGTGAATGTAAAATATCTTGTACCTGCTTTATGATACGTAGTTGTGACTGTGCTTTATCAGAGATATTTTTAATGATGTTACTCTAGAATGTTCTCTTTCCAGATGATGATTAAGATGCTAATTAAAAAAATGGTGCCAGGTAACACAACAGCAATAGAACTTTGCTGTTTTCTGGGTAGACAGTATTGTATCATACCTCTGTGAATGTAAAATATCTTGTACCTGCTTTATGATACGTAGTTGTGACTGTGCTTTATCAGAGATATTTTTAATGATGTTACTCTAGAATGTTCTCTTTCCAGATGATGATTAAGATGCTAATTAAAAAAATGGTGCCAGGTAACACAACAGCAATAGAACTTTGCTGTTTTCTGGGTATTATTTTTTTCTTTGTTTTTTGTTTTTTTAATGGCATGGCTGAATGTCTATAATTTTGTTCAGAGGACTGCAGAACCAGGAAAAGCTGTTGCTGCTATTGAAGCATAACACACTGCTATTATTGGTCTTTTTATATAAATATAAATATATATAAATATATATATATAATTTGAATTTTTGGAAACTTTAACTGTGCTGTCTACTTTGGAAAAAGTTATCCCAATTTACTGTGTTGAGTTGGCATTGTACAGAAATTAACAGCCATATTGGTCTAGAAATGTTAATTTTTTTCCATTTGTACAGGGGTAATGCACTGTATTAAATATGTAAGGTTATATCTACATGGGTTTGATTACAGAAACTAATAGTCTCTAAATAATATAAAAAAGAATAACATAAGACTACAAGAGCAAGAAGCAATTTAAATACGTTCAGGGACCATTTTCATATTCAGAATTAAGAATTATTTTAATTTTACATCATTGTCTTTTCTCTTTTACTTTCCTTTTTAGTTTTATTTTAGGATTCCCTAATTTTACTTGATCTTAGCCAAAAGGCCGAGAAGCGATTAGGATTCCCTATTTTTAATGTTCATACAGAGATTTCTTTAACTGTGGGAAGGGTGGGGGAAAGGTAATAAGGGACAGGAAAAAAATATGAGAAATGAAAAAATGGAAATAAAGTGTTTGTAAATGGGGAGGGGAGGAGGGGGTGAAGGGAGGGCAGGGACAAGGGGAAAAATGAGAATCAAGACCTGTCATGTAAAGGTACAGGATCCCAGTAATGAATATAACTGTATTGTATACCTAGATTGTACCAATAAACTAAAAAAAAAAAAAAAAAAAGAGAGAGAGAGAGAGAAGTCTGCAGTCCCAATGATAAATGTAACTGTAATGTTTACTTTAAATGTACCAATAATCTTAATGGAAAAAAAAAGAAGTCTGCAGTAATTCTAATGGGTTAATCTTTATAAATGATTTGTTACTTTTCTCTAACAGCTTTTAAGGTTCTATCTTTGTGGGTGAACTTTGGGGCTTTTGACTATAATGTGTCATGTGTCATGGAGAAGTTCTTTTCTGATCATGACTATGTGGAGTTCTGTATACCTCACCTATTTGTATGTTAAATTCTTTTTCCATACTTGGAAAAATTTCTACTGTGATTTCTGTAAACAGATTTTTTACCATTCATGGTGTCTTCTGATTTGTCAGTAATTCCAGATAATCACTGATTATTCAACGGCAGCTGTTCAATCCATTTTTCATGTTCTCTTGCTTTTAAGGTATCTCCGAACAGTCACCTGCATCAACCCTATCTTTGCATTGTGTTACTATCCTCATGTTGCTTAGCTCACTACCTTTTTTGGGGCATTTTCTGTAAGCTCACTGATCATTTTGTTTATTAAGTTCATTGTCTCTTTAGTTATATCCTCTTTGAGCTCACCAAAAAAGTGATCTTTTTTTGTTTCTTATTTTATTATTTCATATAATTTAGCTGACTGGCTTTGATTTCCTCCCCGTCAATGTTCCATGGCTCAGCTTTTGGGAAGTTGAGAGTTTCTGGAGGCATTTTTGTTACCTCTTTTTAAAATCTTTCTATTGGTGTGTGTGTGTGTGTGTGTGTGTGTGTGTGTGTGTGTGTGTGTGTGTGTGTGTGAGTGCGCGCATCAGTTACATTGGGAAAACTTAGTTACTAGTATGGAGATCTTTTCAGTCAATGTCATCTTTGGTAGTGATGCATACCAAGCCTGGCTAATTATGGGCCTTTACCACTGACACAGGATCAAATCAGCTTTGTTAATTTGGGGAGGGAAAGGTGCATTGTAATTTGTACCCACTCAGTTCTCTGGAAATAAATTGTAGCCTTGTTGATGACACAAAGACAAACCCAGATATTGGCACATAACAAATACCAACTAATAGTAACAAATATGCCACCTTGGCAATAACAAAATCAGCAACAATAATAAAGTCATAAGCAAGTTGGATTATGACATGCATAAGAACTAATAAATGCTACCTTTACACCGGGCTTACCAATAGATGAGATCTGCAATTATAATATAGATGTAAAGACAAAGCAAATATGTTTGTTTTTTCTGGTACCAGGGATTGAACTCAGGACCTTGTGCTTAGAGGCAGGTGCAGTGCCACTGAGCTAAATCCCCAGTCAAGTAATCATTGACTTACAGTAAATATGTCCTAAATGAACCAACTATACCACTATTAACAATATAAAATAATTAAACAGTTATAGTCAACTATACATCTAAAGATTAATAAAGCTTAATTATAATGTTAGTGAAGATGGAGGGGGTGGGGAAGGGGAAAATGACAAAGTAAAATATGAAGAATAAAGAAAGAAAAATGGGGCAGGGATTTAGGTCCTGAGTTTGATCCCCGGTACCATCACACACACACATACACACACACAAAAAAAAAAAAAAAAAAAAAAAAAAAGAGGAGAGAAAAGTGAGAGATAAAAGATTCTATTAAGGAGTAAAACTTAAATAGAATTAGATAAAAGTAACAGAAAGGAAAAATAAGAAAAATGAAAAAATAGGGAGGAAAATAAGTAAACAAATAGAAGAAAATTTCAACTTCCCAAAGATTAATGAAGAAAAAAATGAGTATCCCCCCAAAAAAATTATCTGCGTTTTTGAGTAGTGGTTTCTTTCCAGGGTCTGCAGTGTTGGAATCCACTGGATATGAAGGAGAGATAGCACGCCACTACTGAGATCTATATTGTTTCCACTCTGATGTTTCTGTGTGTGAACACCGAATCCTGCCATGCCTTTACCGCTGGGTATGGCTGGTCGATGGTGTTTGCCCTAAGGCTGTGCTTGTTTTAGCACCTCCCTCTTTCTGTGTCCCTCAGTGCACTCCCGAACTTGGCTTTCTTTGCCTAGCTCTAAGGTTCACCAGTTTGTGAAGTGCTCACCCTGCTGCAAAGATTCCTCTGTACAACCTAGGCTGTAGTAACTGTACAACCCGAGGTGTATTTCTGATTATGTTGGTAGATGAGGAAAACAGTTCAGTGAACTCTGTGTTGGGTTTAGGCAGTGGGGATGCAGGGGAAGGGTGTCAGTCAGTCCAGTGGACTTAATATCATCACTTTCAGACTCAGCCCCTTCTGAATGCTGCATATGACGAGTGTGACTTCTCAATTTGGAGGCTGTGTCCTCTGTGTCCTTTGTAGCCTGAGCTCAGGGGTTCTCTGTCTAGCTCAGGTCCTTTCCATGACTATCTTTTGTGGTCACCTTCCACTGAGTCACTATGGTAGGAGACCCCAGTGATATGGGGGGGAATATAAGGACCTCCGAATAATCCAAATAATACAAGGGAAATACTGTAACTCCCAATCTGCTAGATGTCTGATACACTGAGTTCATGTTCCCCAAAACTGAAAAATAAATTCAAAGGAACAACGGAGGTTAAGAGTAGGAAGCATTAATGGAGGAAAGATAGCTTCTGTCTAAGAAAGACAGACGGGATCCCAAGTGGGTGGCCGGGACTTCCCTTCTCAAGAAAGTTTTATAGAGCAAAATTACAAGGTAGGTACAAAATCATGAGGTGGGTATGATAAAGGTGGGACAAAATTATAGTCCACTAATACAAGTATATTGCCTGGGGATTTAGCTCAGTGGTTCTCTACCTGCCTCGCAATCACAAGGTACTGAGTTTGATCCCATCCCCTCTACCAAAAAAAAAAAAAAAAAAAAAAAAAAAAAAAAAAAAAAAAAAAGAAAAAAGAGAAATGTTACAAGTATAGTTGGTTAAGAAATATTGATCCAATGGAAAATCACAAGGTAGGTATAAAGAGGGACAAAACTGTGGTCAACCAGTAAGATTACAAGTATGGTCATTTAGGTAATATTGATGTAATGGGGAAGCAAGTCCTGGAGAGGATGGGCCAGAGAGGTTTATCATTGCTGCTCATCCCTCTAGGAAGTATGTAGATATCGTCATTGCTTCTATCCTAAGGCCTGACCTTCGATGACTGTGCCTCTAACCACAGTTATAATGTGTTCCTATCTTCCGCACTGACTTCTTCCAGGACCTAGCCCTGTCTCACTGCCTACCGAGTGATTAGACCCTCAGTTGCCTGCTCAGGGGTTATGGCAGTGCAGGATAAAGAAAGACAGAGATGGATTGTTAGATATACATGTATCTGTCTGTTACTTTGTTATAAAGGTCTGTTTTGTGAGGGATTGGGGTTTAGCAGACTTTGAGTCACAATGTTCTAAGGGGGAAGTGAGGTGACTTTGGTTCTGTTTAAACAGAAGTGATGTATTCACATGAAAATAAACCATGAGCTTACTAAACCTGAAAGAAAAAAAAAAAGAAAAAAAGAGATAAATTTGTAGGTACTGGGGGACTGGGAGGTCAGTGCCTCAGACTGGGCTAAAGACAAGACCGCTTTGGCTTGGCCCGCTTACATTAACCAGAGAGAAGTGCAAGGGGAGTGCAGTGTATTTTTCCCGGAACAGCGAATGCAGTAAGAAGGAGGTGGGAGAATGAGGAACATGTTTAACATCATAAAAGAACCAAGTTAAGATCTTTCCCCGTGGCTGGGTACTTGCTTTCTTTGTGCTATCTTCAGCAGATGTCATCTTGCCTCAGTAGTGCTGGGATTACATCTCACCCAGCCTGGACGCTTGGAGCCTTCCGCAAAGACTTTCCCATTCCTGAAGCTAGTCAGCATCTGCCTCATTGACTGCCTGACTGAGGGCCTGTAGTGTGGCCCTGACCAATCTGTACTTATCGTGGCTGGTCCACAACAGCTTCTCCCTTTTGTTTTTGTAGTTGCAGCAGTTGAAACAGCATGGCTTTAGGCTGAATTGCGTGTAGGTGTGGTTTAGTTTGGCTTCTCTTGCGGCAGACTATGAGTAAAAAGTATGAAGCAGAAACATATTAATACAACAAGCCAGTTTACTGTCCAAAATGGGCTTTAAGATAGTTCCATGGATTAAGCTGATTAAAAGTATCAGCAAATTTGTCCCAAGCTTTAATTTGAGTATCAAGATTTTGAGTCTGTTGAGACAGAAAATATCTCCTTCTGTAGAGCTTCTAAAACCAGTTATATTTTGATGCATGGCTCCTTGGATATGCATTTTTAATGTGTCCCCATGGATGAGCTGATTGATTTTAAGGCAAGGGAGTTATATAAAATCAAGTAATATTAAAATGACATCGGAGATCTTGTACTTGCAGGCTATCTGGTCACACATTCACATTATGGTGGTTTTTAGAATACTAATTTGATATTGCAACTTTGTATCGATAGAATGCTGTATTTTCCAGGCTTCATCTGCAATTTCCATCCAGTCATCTATAAAACAAGCTGTTTGAAGAGAATGAGTGAGAACAACAGAGGAAACAGCTACACTGGCGATCAATAGCACCGATGAAGCCATTCCTGAAGCCATCATTTTCTTTGTCCTGTGTGCAGGTGGTCAATCAGAGATTGCATGACATGTATCACAGAAGTGTTGGACCAAGTCTCGGTAAGATTAACTGGCATCCACACTCCAGGCATGTGCCCCACGACTGATAAGGTTTTGTTGACTAAGGTCCTGGTTGGCACACGATGACTTAGAGTGCATTTTCACAGGTAAATGAGGTCAAATTCTGTTCTACTGTGACATAAGGAAAACATATGGGTTATAAGTACATATGGAAAACCTAGTTGTCTTATTCTTTTCAAGTAAAATACTGGTTATGCCCTCCTTATATTTCCCCTATATAATAAGGTAAGGCTAGTTTCTAAATTGTCTTCTATATAATAGGCCCAAGCTTATCATTAATAATAGCCTATGGCACAGGGGGCCAAAATCTGCTCCTTTCCATGCCAATTGTCCCTCTTGAATGGTTTCTTTACCTGAAGCCTTAACTTGTTTCCCTGATACCTCATGCTATTTTGATTTGTTATTTGCCCTTCCTGTCATATTTCCCTGGGGGGCCCAATCAATAACTCAAATTGACCCATATACATTTTTGCCTCTTTTTCCTTCACAAATGATCTATGGTAGGGGAGAATTTTCATATGAATCCACCCAGTCTGTAGTAGTTACACATGGAGACACATCAGGGGCAGAGGAATCAATCCATTCCCCAGATATATTAATTAAACCCAATCCTAAAAAAGGAAACTGCTCTTTATCATGTGCCATCCAGAATTGAGGATGGGCTGGAAGATAATATTTAGATTGTAATGTTCTATATTCAACACATAGGGGTGGATGTGTAAAACAAGAGATGTAATTTAAAGTGGCTTTAGAACTCATATTTTCAGAGGCCATGGAAGGACTGGGTGCCCAATCCAATTGATCATGATAAATCTTGGGAGGGAAATATGTCCATATGATGATGGGTTGGAGTAAAGGAGGGTTGGGTACCTAAACCCAGTATTTATTTCCTGAAACTGGTGTCATACATACAGTACAGGCTATGATGGCCATCATAGCAACAAACAAACATTCTCAGGGGTTTGCAGGAGGCCTTGTTGCATCACCAGTGTGTGAGCCTCCTGCATTGTCTTCTTCAGTTGTCCCCATGTCATGGGTTTTGCAGCCTGCATGGATCTCAGTACTTGAGGTGTTGTACTCTCCTCTAGGGTCATCCTTGAGAATGTTTGCAATGGAGGATCAGATGGGAACAGGCTCCACCATGGGGCTGGGATGTTCCTCTTTCCATGGTTGCACATTCCAGGGGGGCAGCCCCAATGGCCTTCCATTGTCTGTTAACACACAAGTATACCCTCATCCCCACATTATTCACTTTATGGGGCCTTCCCATGCACCTGTTTGGGTATCTTTCCACAGGATCTGTGCATTAGGTTTGTAGGTGAATCTTTCTTGCCATTGGAGTTCTGATGGAGTGCATTTACTTTCTACATGCAGATTCAAAAAATTTAAAAGTAGCAAGATCTAATTGGGCTTGTGAAGGTAACTGTATTTTTCCTTTCTGTTTGTATTTTTAAGGAGAGGTGGGCATGTTCTACTATTGCTTGGCTTTGAGGATTATAAGGAATACCTGTAACATGTTTAATATGTCAGAGTTGAAAAACATAAGATAAAGCCTCACTAACATATGAGGAACCATTATCTGTCTTTATATTTGTGGAAAGCAGTGATAGACAATGTTTGTGAACATGTCTTACTTTTTCACCTTCGTGGCATATGGTATGAGTCATATGAGAATAAGTATTTGTAGACACATGAACATGTTGTATTGTCCCAATGATGAAATATGAATAATATCCATTTGCCAAATTTCATTTTGTCTAAGCCCCCCAGGGTTAAATCCTTCAGGATGGATAGGATGTGCTGACAAGTAGGACAGAAGGAGACAATTTTTCTAGCTTGTGAATGGCATAATTGAAATTATTTTGTTAAAGCTTTACTGTTATGGTGAATGATACAAATGTGATTGTCATGTCAAATCAAAAGGGGTGACATAGGCTACTAAAGAATCAGCCTGTTGATTGCCATATCCTAAGGGTCTGGGTACATTAGAGTGTGATCTAATATGCCCAATAAAAAAGGGTGCAGAGTGATTTTGAACTGCCTATTGTAACCTGAGAACTAAACTAAATAATGGGGGACCCAAGGTGGCCCACAAAGTGGTGCTCTCTCTCTGTTGAGTAAGAATTACTGCATAAGAATCACTGATGATATTTATAGGAGTCAGCTTAGTAAACTCTATAATACATAAAATAACAATTATTTCTGATCTTTGGGCCCAGAGTCCAGGGGTTAAAATAACATGTTGAAAATCTGTATTCCAGATAGCTTACAAAATGCTGACACAAGGTGGGGTCGTTCATCATTTCCTGAGGCAAGAATGTTCATTGACTCCTGCTCATAAATTAATCCCTCACCTGATTAAGTAACTGAAAATGGCTTGAGAGTGCTTTGCAATTTTTTTCCTAAACCAAAACGTGATTGCTTAGAGGGAGAAGTATCAGTTGAGCAGCATAATCACCTGGTTCAAAAACCCAAATATCCATAGAATGAGCAACAACTTGAATTTCTTGCTCATAATCAGAATCAGCTACTCCAGGCATTATAGTTATACCCTATAAATTTAGACTAGCTTTCCCTTTAATTAATCCTACAGTGCCTTTATGTGGGGAACCCCAAATTACAGTGGGTATTTTAATGGGTTTGTCTCTTCCTAAAAGGTCACCTTTTGGGCTGTAGGGAGATCTACTTAGTCCTTTGCTTCCTGGGGTTCTGCAATTGAGGGACACAATGTATATGCTATTGGCAAATCTGCACCAGATAAATTTGGCTGAGGTTCTGGTCCAAGGTGGGAGTCACCCCTGCCTGGCCCCCATTTCCCACCAGAGAGGTACCATCTTTATGGTATTTGGAGCGACAGTGTCTTGCGCAGTGATTTCTTTTCTCACAGTGAGGGCACAGAGGAGGGAAGAGTTCTGCATCTTCCCCAGAGGGATTTTTTGGTACCGGGCATGGAACTCAGGTCCTTACATACACGAGGCAGGTGGCAGCACCACTGAACTAAATTCCTGGCTCCCCCAGAGGGATTATTATATCCTTGATTGGCAGCAATGATAGAAACTCCTGATTGAATAGGAGCAGTACACTGCTTACAGAGATGTCCTATTTTTCCACAATTAAAACATTATTATTATTATGATTCCTCTTTGTAAGGCTCAACATGCTTGTGACAGCATGTAACTCATAAGTTACAGTGCCTATGTTTTAACTGGATTTAACATAATTTCTTAAATTTTTTGTAGCCTTACTGGTAGCTAAAGCCTGTTTGCCATCTTGATTAGTGTTATCTTAAATGAGTTAAGAATAAGAATGTCTGCTGCCCACACAGGAGAGACTGTCTATGAACTGCTTCTTGTAACCTATCAATAAATAGTGTGCATGGTTCTCTAGAACCCTGCAGAATATGCAAGAAGGACTGAATGGGTATCCTGTCCTCAGGGCCAGTGAACCATGCTCTTTTCATCAGCAAGCTTATTTGTTCATAAACTTCACTAGGGTAGATTAACTGTTGCTCCAGAACCACAAAAACTACTGCCCCTAGCAGCATTTTCTCAGTAATATTGACTTTATTTCCATGCCTTTTTCTGGCAGACTGTTCAGCTGCACATTCTTGTAATTGAATATTAAAATGAAGACATTGACTAGGTGACAAACAGGAACAAGCAAGGTGTCTAAGTGCATGGCTCCCTGGACACAGTCTAAAATTCCCAGAGTAACAGGGCTCTCAACTCTATAATTTAAGGGAGTCTAATTCTTTAAGAAGTTTGTATTCAATTGCCTGATATTTGCACATTACCTGATCTAGGTTATCAGAGTTAGGTCTAGCAATAATCAGGAAGCAACATGGCCCATGGCAACCTCCCATATAAACTGTTGGTATTTAGATATGCAAGGACATGTTTTTTTGCTTAGGTAGTCAAGTGGTGCAGGCCAGGGAGTTTCCTTGTTCACCTCTTCAGCCTGGGGGTCTTCCCTTAGTAGTAGAGGGTGAGCCATGCCAATTTACCTTTGCCCTTACACATTTGCTCTTTCTCTGAAATACGAACAAAAACATCTTGGGCTGCTGTACTCAACAGGCCCAAAAGAGATAGAACCAAACCCCATACTGAGAAGTTCTCTGGAGAGATCTGTTCCCCTTGGGTATGGATTATTTTTAAGTTTTTACCCACCTTATCCCAATTATCAGTATCCAAAGTTCCTGCCTGTGGTAACCACGGATTATGCTTGATAATTTCTTGTAACATTTGTGCTAATTGCAGAGCTAACTTGAGCTCCAGTTTATTTCAGCAGCATATGCAGTAATTGTACGCATCTTTGTTCTTCCCTGAAAGATTATGCCCCATTATACTGGGGGGTGAAAACAATCTGTCATGCCAAGTGCTTATCTTCCACTGTCTCTTGGATGTTTCCAACTTCGTCCGACAGAATCCCTCTGTCACCTTGTTTCCTCTGCCTCACCGTGGAGGGTCGTCTCTCTCAGGCTTCAGTTTAAGTCCCTGGTCAGGCACCAATTTCTGAGCTCTGAGCAGGCCCTTGGGTGCCTGCTCAGTGGGGTGTGGTGGTAAGGGATAAAGAAAGACAAGACAAATTTGCAGGTACAGGGACCCCCAGAGGTCAGTGCCCTGACCGAGCAAAAGACAAGCTCAGTTCGGCCCACTTCTTTTAGCCAGCGAGGAGCACAGCAGGAGGATAGTATATTTTTCTTGAAATAGTGGCTGCAGTAACTATGAAGTAGTAGAATGAGGAACAAGTTTAGCATCACAAAAGAAACAAGTTTAGATCCTTTCTCATACCTGGGTACTTGCTTTCTTTGTGCTATCTTCAGCAGATGTCATCTTGCCTCAGGAGCACTGGAGTTAAGGGATTACATCCCACACGGCCAGGAAGCCTGAGGCCTTCTACAAAGACTTCTCTATTCCAGAAGCAAGTCAATGTCTGTCTTGTGACTTTGGGGCGTGTAGTTTGTCCCCCACCAATCTATACACATAATGACTGGTCCACAACAACTGTCTGCAATATTTCTTACTAATTTAGCTGTCTCTAATACCAGAATCCCGGAAGTGCAGTTATTTTGTAGTTGTTTTGGCTCAATCTTAAACAATTAATTCATTTTCAAAATGGCCCCTGATTAAATACTGTCAAATATGTCAGGTGGTTTGCTGAGTTTCTTCTCCAACTCCTTCCATTCTGCTGTACAGAAGGAGCCGTTTTCAGAGTGAAGCTCCATGTTGTTTTTGGCCATTCACTGTAACTGTGTGCTTTTCTTGGGGCTAGTACTGCTGGCCCCAGCTGCTGTTTCTCTTTGGAGCTGCAGAACCTCTCCGGGCTTATTTCTATTAGAGGAGGCGGGTTCTTCTCCCTGGGAGCTACGGTTGGGTTTCCAGACTGCTTTGTTTTTTTTCCTCTTTGTTGTGTTGCATTTCTCCAGCTTCTCTGTGGCTTCTAGTTTTCGTCTCACTTCCCTCCTAATTCCCAGAGATCTACTCTTTTCTTTTTTTGATTTTTGTTCTTTTTGAATTTGATGAGTTTACGTTAAAAGTTTAGGTAGTCATTTTACATTAAGGAATAAAAATCTTTAAAAAAATATAGAGTGAAAGGATTTTATCCAAATTCACACTTCTTTCTGATATTTTTTTAACAGTTCATCTCATCACGTCTTATTGCAATGTGAAAATGCATTTGCGGCACCCATTATAATTATGAAACTAAATTTAAGGAAATACATATGCTGTTAATAGTGGTTCTCAGAGGAAACTGATTTCCTTCTATTAAAAATTCTACAATATGCAGAAGCATTAATAATGCTATTAGCTAACCACTTATTCTCTTTTTAATCTTATTGAGTTTATTGGTACTTTTAAAGTATATGGCACAGTTACATTCATCATTGGGATCTTGTACCCTTACATGAACCACTTATTCTTTTAAGAATCATCACAAAAGTTATGTGGAAATAAGTACTCATAAGAATTAAATATTTAAATGGGCATCTAAAATGAACAGACATTTCTCAGACAAAGAAGTAAAAGCAGCAAGTAAATATATGAAAAAATGTTCCACATCACTAGTCATTCGAGAGATGCAGATGAAAACAACACTGAAATTCCACCTCACCCCATAAAGAATGGCTGCTATCAAGAAATCAACCAAAAACATTGGCAGGGTTGTGGGGAGAAAGGAACCCTTCTCCATTGTTGGTGGGAGTGCAGAGTGGTGTAACCACTATGGAAATCAATATGGAGATACCTCAAAGAGCTGAGACTAGAGATTCCATTTGACCCAGCCATCCCTCTGCTGGGTATCTTTCCAAAAGAATTAAAAGAATCATATCATAGCGATATATGTGCACCTATGTTTATAGCGGCACAGTTTGTAATAGCTAAAACTTGGAAACAGCCCATTTGCCCATCAATTGGAAACTGGATAAATAATATGTGGTTTTTCTATAAAATGGAATACTACTCAGCCACAAAGAATGAGAAATTGGAGTCATTCATAGGAAAATGGATACATATTATGGATATACTCCTAAGTGAAATAAATAAGACACACATGTATAAATACTGAATAGTTTCTCTGGTGTGAAAAACTATAATGGTACATAAGATCCTAATGGTACAATTGACAATGCAAAATAGGAAGAAAAGGGCTAAAGGTGTAAGGGAAGTGGGAAGGGTAGGGGAAAGGAAATAAGGGAAAAGAAAACATGAGAAAATGAAAAAATGGAAATAAATTATTTGTAAATAGGGAAGGGAGGAGGGGGTGAAGGGAGGGCAGGGGTATGGGGAAAAAATGAGAACCAAGGCCTGTCATGTAAAGGTACAAGATCCCAATGATGAATGTAACTGTACTGTATACCTAAAATGTACCAATAAACTCAGTGAGAAAAAAAGAATTAAATATTTAAAAGATGAAATGTTCCTTATTTTAATTTTAGTGAGGTCTTTATTTTTTTCATTGTTAAGAAATATTTTAATAGTTTTAAAGCAAAGACTGTTAAGAGTCTAGATAGCTAAAATTGTATAGCTGGGTTCAATTTTACAGATAAGTTTTTTGTAAGTAATTCTTACTCTTTCCTTTACGAATTTGTTTTCCAGGTATTCTCCATGCGTGATCCCAGAGAGGCTGTTTATTTTGCTGCTGGTCCTTAATCTGCCATTTTTAATCTCTTGGAAGAAAATACTTAGTTGTTAAGAACTTGGTGCTGCACGAAGACATGCAGTAGTCCAGGATCACCTGAAGGCACCTAAAGTTTCCAGAGGAGCTCTCCGTTGGGGTGTGTGTGTATGTGTGCGTGTGTGTGCGCTTGTAGGCAGGGTCGATACTTTCCTATGCTGCCCTCTAGTGGCCAGTGGCTGAGCTCCAGCTCCTTAGTTACCTTTCCTCGGGAGTAGAGTTCTACCTTCTAGTCAGGCCTCAAGTGGGTGCATACTAAACATAAGATGCCTTGAATTTTAATTATATGAGTAGTAATAAACATATATTTATTAAAAAACCGGGCTAGTCAGTTTCCTCAGTGATTAACCATACTTTTTCCTGAGACAGGGACTTGCTCTGGAGTATGAGCCTCTATCTACCTTTTCAGCCAGGTACTTTATCAGGGTCAGCTCCAGGGACAAGAGGGCCACTAAGTGGCTCCAGGGTCCCCATGACACTGGGCTCTACATGCCCACCATCAAGAAGCCTTGTGATTACTTTGGTGGCTGTAATGCCAGGTTCTCAGACTCAGAAGATGCTGTCATTGTGCCCCCAGGCAGGAAAGGGCCTGCTATGGCCAGACCGTCCCTCACCCCCCAGGCTGGGCGTGGCCTGGAGATCAAGCCCTTTGGGAAGCCATCCTCTGGGGAAGTTCCAGAGCCTGAGGAGGGTGACCTGAGGGAGATCAAAGAGATAACTGTGCAATACGATATAGGGGACCTCAGGCAGCCCTGAAGAGCCTGGACATGGCACCCCAAGCCAAGCCTGGCTTTCTAGTCAGGGCCTTGCAGGGTGGGGGCAGCCCAAGGAAGACAAACCCAAGAAGAATGTGATTCCACCCACTCACAGTCACAAAGAGAAGTCCTGTAAGAAAACAAGACAAAGAACTACGACTGAAGGCAGACTGGAATAAGTCTGGGCCATATAAGAGGAGCTGGCAGGCCAGCAGCCTACAGTAGCACAAGGGGAGTAGCTCAGAGGCTGAGGCTGAGGAAGACCAAGAAAAAAAAAGTCTTTCTTTTTTCTTTTCATTGAGTTTATTGGTACATTCTAGGTATACAGTACAGTTACATTTATTACTGGGATCTTGTACCTTCACATGACAGGTCTTGGTTCTCATTTTTCCCCTTGTCCCTACCCTCCCTTCACCCCCTCCTCCTCTCCCCATTTACAAATACTTTATTTCAATTTTTTCATTTTCTCATATTTTAAGAAAAAACCGTCTTCAGCCACCTAGTGGGAAGACTGATGGCCCCACTGGGGTGGGTCCCTGTCGCGAGCACCGATTTACGTTTCGGGATCCCACGTTTATTAATTGACTACAAGTGGCTTTTCGAGAATAGTCTCATTTATTATTACATCATCAAACGCGCACACACAAGAGAATATGAAGATAAGCATAGCAATAGTCAAAGGAATGTAAGCAAGGTGCCAGCCTGGGGTAATGAAGTGCCAGCCCATGGCAGTTGGGCAGGCGCCGAGGCTAGGCTAGAGTCATTGCGGGAAAGAGTCCTGGTATACGACCTGAGTCCGTGGCGCCGGTGGTGTTGGACACGGCAGGGTCGCGCTGCGACGTGCTTCAAGGTCTCGTGATGTTCTCCGGCATCTGACGTCTCGAACGGGAGAGCGTCTCTGGCAGAGTGTCTGCTTCTCGGGCAGAGCTTCGGCGGGTCCACTTGACGGGTCGTCAAGGGCGGACGATGTTGGTCTGTTCCTGGGGTCTTTTATACCTCTTCTTATCATTATCACACGTTTCACACATTGCTATCACTCCAAGCAGGTTGTAATGACTTCACTCTAGCTTGTCACACCCTTAACACACTTAGTATGATCTCACTGCAAACCTAATCACTCCAAACCACTCCAAGCTAACACTCAAGCTGCGTTTCTTATCTTGCCTGCTACCTGCAGCATGGGGATTTCCCCTAGCTGCTTCCATGTTCACTACAGTCCCGGGTCTGAGAGGCTTGTCCCAGCCCCCAGTAGCTGCCAGAGAGGAAAGGTGGCAGAAAGGCTCAGGCTGGGAAGGTGGGGAGCCCAAGTCCTGCTCATTGGACAAGGGAGCCTCCCGGGAAGTTCCCAAGCTGAAGAACAGGAGCCTGAGCCATACTCAGTCTTTTAGGGATGATAATAAAGATGAAGAACCAGAATGGGCTCCTGCGACACCATGGATCTGGTCCCTTACCCTCCCCATCCTCAGCTTGGACCTGGAGTCGGACTGAAACTTGGACTCCAGCCTGGTCTTCTCCAAAATGCAGCTGTCCGAGTGGCTCAAGGCCTCCCTGTTGCCTACCTCTACCTTCACTCCCTAGCTTCCTACCACCAGCATACCATGGCCTCATCATCTTCCTGCTCATCCTCTTCCTCTACCTCCTCAGGGTCGGGGGAGGTGGCAGAGGAGGAGGATGTGGACTACTTGGTCCTGGAGAAGGAAGTGGACTTTTGGGCTCCATGGAGGAGTTCCTGCAGATCTTCAATAAGTCCACTGGTGTGAAGACAGAGGACAAGGCCTGCAGGCACGGCAGTCTCCCAAGGACAAGAAGAGCAAAAAGTGCACATAGGCCTGACCACTCTGTTTCTGGAGCAGAAGAGAATCTCATATATTTTGCAGAGCAAAGTAAGGAGGCAGAGGCCCCTAGGAGGGGCTTGGCAGTGCTCTCAGCTTGGCTTCCATGGCACAGGAAATGTGCCACCCATGGACCCACCAAGTACAGAGGGAGTTGGCCAGCTGACTATGGGCTGCCCTGCAACAGCTAGAGAAATCTGCCTCTGTCTATATCTCACACATGTGCCCCATCCCCACCTAACCACAGCCCCCACAGGTGCCCAGAGGACCCTTTCATCCAGCAGCAGCCAAGCACCCCATGACCCTGAGCCCAGAAGCCCATGCTGGAGACCTGCACACCATCAGGGATGGCATCCAAGACCACCCCTCACCCCAAGCACATTGCAAACAGTCCATATACAAAGTTTAAAGAAACCCATTATCCTAAAAGAGTTTTGGGGCAAGATCTGCACTGCCACTTACCAATGCTGTCTCAGCCTGTTCATTGAGTGCCTGTGGGTGTGCCCATCCAACCAGCAGGCCATCACGAAAGAAGCCTACTATTACAGCTCCTGCAAGAATATCTACCCAAATGTCACTGTGAACACTCATGAAGCAGAGGGGGCTCGTCTCTAGTGCTGTGACCAGCATCAGCAAACCCAATGGTAGGACTGGGTCCTTTACAGTGGTGCTGGGGGAAAGATGGCTGCCAAGACCAGCTTCTCGTGCAGTTGGTCCAGAAGCCGCCAGGTGGAGGACAGAAAGGGGCCACCCTGTACAGCTGACTCAGGGACACATGCTTCCCCAGGAGCAGCTCAAGAATAGCCACCCCTTCTCCCACCCTGTGAGGATAGGTGGTACTCTTATCTTCACAGCTGAGGAGAATCCCAAGGATCCCTCCTGCAGAATCTCTAGCTGCGACATGTACAAGATGGCCAGAAGGAGAACACTGAGGACTGCATGAGCACCTTTGAGAAAGACACCCACACAAGGATCTATGCCCTTAGCTGCAAGCCCTCTTACATTATGTATGGCCTGGAACTGACCTGTGTTATGGTGGTGGACACTGGTACCAAAGTGGTGTATGGCACCCTTATCAAGCTTGAGAACAAGACTGGGGACTACACCACCAGGTTCTCCAGGATGACAGAGGATGATCTCCAGGACATGAGCATCATACTGTAGATTGTGCAGGTAAAGCATGTTTAGTGCCAACACCATGTTCATCACACACAGCCTGGTGAGTGACCTGCTGAAGGTCATCTGTAGAACTGTGGCAGACATAGCCATGCTCTCCCCACACCATCCAGGCCACCCCTACAAGCACTCTTTCTGGAAACTCAGAGCTAACTGCCTTAGACAGATCATTGAGGGCAATGTGGACAGGCACAGCTTCAGGGAGGATGCCAGTACCTATGTGCACCTGGTAATTTGGGATATCCAGGAGGACACCAAGACCAAGCCATGACACTGCCCCCCGCCACTCTAGGCCATTTGCGAAAAGGGCAATAAACCTGAAAGCTAATCCTGTGCACCTGGGTAACAAATGACAGGTGGGACAGATGCTGAGGCCAGCCTGGATCTTGCCGCTGCCATGGCCCTTGCCCTTTCCCCGTTTCCAGCCTCTGGTCCCTGGTCCACATGTGGGGCAGAGTAGTGTCATGGGCTTGTTTGAGACAGGGGTTATCTTTTTCTTTCATATTGTTATTTTTATTATTTTTTAATTTAAATCAGTTGACTGGTGCAGTTACCATCTCTGCCCAACAAGCACAGCCCTGGCAATGCTTTCCTCCTTGGGTTCTAGTGTGAGCCTGACTCAAGTGGGGGCCACAGTAACCCAGCCCTGCCCCTCAAGATCCTTCTCTGAGGTCCTCAGGAAGCCCTTGAAGTTATCCTTTTGGCCATCCACACATGTTTCAGCAATAGATTTTGCAGGAGGCCTGCTCTGGCCTCCAGGCAGCCCAGCTTGCCTTGGGGTGGCTGCTCCCAAAATAACCTCCCTGGCTCATGGCCTTGCCTTCTGGAGGCCTCCTTATCCCATGACCTCTAGGGCACTGTCATCCCACCAGAGCCACCCTCCCATTCCTAGAGCTCTCTGTATGTCCCTCTCACCCACTGCACCTGGGCAGAGATAGATTAAATGTTTGTATGGGTTAAAAAAAAAAAAAGCCCAGTGTGCCTTGCTCATTAACAGGCTACACAGGAAAATATTTGCCTGAGCTCAGTCATCTATTCATGCAGAGGCCACTGCAGCCAAGATCCAAGCGGGGCTGGCTACTGCTCAGGCTAGCATCAGACCTTGGCTTCATCCACATAGTGCCAGTTTTACAGGTATGCAGAATATAGAGGTTAAGAGATTATAGAGTTTTCTACACAGATTTTACAAGGCCTGGGAGGCCAGGCAGTGTGGTCCTAAGAGGGCGGTACCTGAAGTTGTGAGATGAAGTTGAGAGTGCAGTGGCGACCCCAGGAAACTGAGGAAGCCAGCAGTGTGGAACGTCTGCTGAGAAAAACACAAGCAGTGAGTGGAGCCACCTCAAGAAATAGACCACAAGGATTGAAACTAAAAATGCAGTAGGGGCAGGGCTGCCCAAGCCCCTTGGAGTGTACATTTCAACTACAACTTGCCTAGGTATTGGACATGGAGCCACAGTGCCTAATGTTTACCCTGATGGCTTTTGGTCTTACTTTGGTTCCATTTCTTTTTTTTTTTTTTTTTTTTTTTTTTTTGCAGTACCTGGGATCGAACTCAGGACCTTGCACTTGCAAGGCAGGTGCAGTACCACTCAGCTAAATCCCCAGCCCAAATTCCTATAGGAAAATCTCTTTATTTTTATTTTATTTAATTTATTTAGTTTTTGGTGCTGGGGATTGAACTCAGGTCCTTGTGCTTGTGAGACAGGTGCAGTACCACTGAGCTAAATCCCTGGTCCTGGTTCTATGCCTTGCTATCCCCCTATTTCTTCCTTTTGGAATGGGAATATTTACCCTGTGCCATTGTGTGTTGGCAGTGTTTAACTTTCGGTTTTAAGTTTTGCAGGGGCTCCTGGTTAGGAGTTAGCTTTGAATCTTAGAGGAGACTTCAGACTTAGACTTTTCAGTAGTGCTAAGACTACCAGGACTCATGACTTTTAGAGATGGACTAACTGCATTTTGCAATGAGATGAACATGAGTCTTTTGGGATCCAGGGACAGAATGTTACAATGTATATCTAGATTGTCCCCCTAAAGGTTCATGTGTTCAGAGATGGGGCTTTTGGGAGGTGATTAGATCATGGAGGCACTATTTTCATTAGTGGATTAATCTGTGAATGAATTCAGAGCTAACTGTGCTATTAGGAGGTAGGGCCTGATAGTAAGAGGAAGGTCACTGAGGGTGTGACCACTGGGTGTGTCTCCTTCCCTGGCTCCCTTTTTAAAGAAAAATTTTTTTGATTTGCCCAATCATTTTACTGACACATTTTTATTATTATAAAGGGAAAACAATATGTTGATAATGCAGAAAGGAAGACCACACACATGGGGGGTACAGCACCATTTCAGATTCAGAGACCAGGGAGCATCTGGCGGCTTTCGGGGGAAATAGAAAAATGAGGAAACCCAATAAAGACCAGCTTAAGAGAGACAAAAAGAGAAGCTAAGAGATGCAATATCTGCCTGGAACTGGAATAGAGGGACCACGTGAGGTCTCGATTCATCTTTCCAGGGCTCATAAGGTCTTTGGGGGAAAAGAGCGGGGAAGAACAAACTCTTTGGAGAATTACGGGGGTCACAGAGTGAACAAAACTGGAGAGCTCTGAGAAAAATCAAGAAACACCAGTATTTAGGTTTTGGCAGGTGGACAGAGGATGGTCATAATATCTGGGTTTCCCACTTATTGAATCTCAACTACTCCCAGGAACCATGATAAGCTCTTTACAGGATAATTCCTAACCCATTGTGCCAGCCTCACCAGGGAGACATTATTTAAGTTTCACAGAAGAGAACACTGAGGCTCCCGGTTGAGCAGCTTGTCCCAGCTGCTCAGCCAGCAAGTGGCAGGGTTGGGAGAGAAACTCGAATCTTCCAGACTCCGAAGTCAGGTGCTTTCCACATCCCCACTTCTCCATGCTACAAGTTTACGGAAGTGTTAGGTGAGAGTAACTTGGCTCACTCTAGAAGGTCCCAGTGAGGGTTAAAGAACAAGGAGATCCAAGTGTGACCAGGATATTTATAAATTTCACAGAGGAGTTTTGAATCCTGCTTCCTAGCATTTCCACAGAATGGAAACGAGAGAAAGATCATGGTGGGAAATGAATTTTTCAGTATTGAGAACTGAACTCAGGGCCTTGTACATGGCCAGCAAGGGAAGTCATTTAGGTTTGGGAGACTTCTGTAAGGCAGACAACTTGCATGAGAAGTCAGACCCTGTGCTGGATCCCCAGCACTAATCCGGTGGTTGGGGTGCAGCAGGGGCCTTACATTGCAGACCGGGCCAAGAAGCTGGGTCAGGATGCACTCCGGGTTCCTCTCCTGGGAGCTGTGTATGCCCCGTACCTGGCGCCGTGTAGCCTGCTCCACTTCAGCCAACAGGTTCCCCAGGAGCCCACAGTGGCCTGCCACCTGCTCTGGAACTCCTGCTCCTGCTCGCCGCGGTCTGCTCCTCCTCCGCCTGCACCTCCTCCTTTGCCTGCTTCAGCCTCCAGGCCTCCTCTTCCTGGCATCCACCACCTTCTCTGCTGTGCACTTCTCAGCTTGCAAGAGTTGCTGGATGCCCTGGTATTGGCTCGCCATTTCCATCCTTAGGGCCGATGATGTTGTCCCTGACTCCTTTCTTTACTTTCTGCTTCCTGGCCATGCTGTTTCTTCCTTGGAGCTACCTGGCAGTGGACTGAAACCAGGAGCCAGATAAACTTCTCCTCCTTTAAATTGTTGGTTTGGGGAGTTGTGTCTTGGCATCAGAAAAGTCCTTTGGGGATTAATAGTATTGTGACCTTTCCTGTAATAAATTTTAAAGAATTTAAGCATCCACTGTGGCTTTTGATCACACTTGGTAAGTCAACATTTCTAGAATACTCTAACAACCAACATCTGGGAGACATTTACCAAGATCATCTTATACTTGGTACCACAACAAACCCCAGCAAGTTTCGGATGATCAAAACCTTGTATAATGTGTTCTTGGAGCACCTAGAGCCAAACTGGAAAATAACTGCAATCAGAAACCTAGCCCTTCTGTAAGCGGGGCCGTGGCTGTGTCTGGCCAGCAGGTTTCCTCCCAGGTGGTGGAGGTGTGTTATGATGAACGGAAGATAGGTCCAGGAAATATCACTGGAATCCTGACTCCACATTCAATAAATTGTGTGTCAGTTTAGGTAAATTATTTAACTTTCCCAAGTCCCAATTTCTAATTCTATAAATGTTGTCTTTATCTCTTATAAAGTTACCGAGGGGTAAATAAAATAGCATATATGGGTTATTCAGATGAATAATATTTCTGTGCAACATTTTAAAAATCAAATCGGTAAAAACACTTCGGTGTAAAACAATTTAAATAACTTTGTAGAATTTTCTAAGTAAAAATGTAGCATTTTAAGTAAAACAGTATCTATGTTGCAAATAAAGTAAGGACTTTTTTATGTTCTAGCAGTACAGTATTTGAAAGATTTTTTTTTGATTCAGTGTATTTTCTTGTGTTTCTGCCACTAAGTGTGGTGACTTCACAAGTTGAGAACAGCATTGTAAGCTGTTCACCAGAGTAATGCAAGATCACCAGAGTGCAAGACACTAGACTTGCTGTAATGTGCAGAATGGCTTGTGTGCTGTACTTGGCTGAGCCCCGAGACGGGTGGGAAAGTGGGTTTGGATGATGGGAAGAGCACAAGGAATCAAGCTGATGAACTAAACAAATGACTTTGCAGGACAGTGTTTTGTTTGAGCCTGTTTCCTATATATAGAATTAAAATAATGGGACAGACGAGATTTCAAATTCTTCACAGCTTCAGGACTTTGAGATACTGAAAGCAGTTCTGCAGTTATTGAACTAGATCACAGTGCAGCAGGCAAGATATTTCAAGATATTTAGAAAGTGGCAATCTTCCATGGAGCTTGCAGTGCATGAATTTGACCAGTAGAGAGAAGTAAGAGCTCACTTTTGAAAAGTAACCTTTTCAGTTCCTCTGTCTGCCCAGGGAGAGACATGAATCTGCAAGTGAAAGAGTATTGGGCCACTTAATAATAACCAGTCTTAAATAAATTTCTCTTTACATTACATTCAACATTTTAATTTTACCTTTGTGAATGGAAAAGTCATTCTACAAACATTGTGTTGAGTCTGCAATATCCTTCCCTTTCAGTTCAGTTTCTAACTTGATGGCCAATCCTGTGTCTACTTTGTTGAGTTTTTCCTTTTCTCTTTGACCACTGTGTATTGAGTCAACTGCTCTCATCTATTTTATTTATACTCATTGCCTGGGGATCACACCCCATATCCCAAAATTTTCTCCTCCAGCTCAGACTGCTTCCCTGAACTCCATTATCCCTGCCTTAGAGTTATTGCAGTCTGGTGGTATTTAGAATTCTAGAGTGTTTCACTCAAAAGTTCTGTTGCTTCCCCTCAGCCATCCCCATCTTAGAAGACCTCATCTCAAATTGCTCAGATCCAAACATGTGTAGAAGTTGTCCTGGATTTTACTTTGCTCTCACAATCATAAGCAAAGCTTATTATTATTATTTTTTGGTTTTGTTTTGTTTTTTGGTACAGGGGATTGAACTCGGGTCCTTGCCCTTGCAAGGCAGGCCACCGAACCGCTGAGCTAAATCCCCACCCTTACTTGTTTTGTCTTTAAAATATGGCCAGCATCTGCCCGCTTTTCACCATAGTGGCCAGTGGATCATGGGCACGCAAGAAGAAAGGCACATTCTGACCTGGATAGATGAATGTGAGGATGACAAAGTAAAACTTTTAATTATTATTTATTATGTAAACTGCTTAAAAGGCCAAGAATGATACAATAGGTATTATGGATTCCAATAATACAATTCATTATATTTTGTTCTCTGTTTACCTACATATTGGTCATAAGTTAAAGGAACAAAGGTTTATTTTTGTTGCATCAGGATGAGCACCGCTGGGATAAGCAAAGATAAGCAAAGGATCATAAACTCCACACCAATAAAGAAATAGATGGACAGAGTTTAAGAAAGGAAGATGCTTTATTTGCAAGGAAGAAAAAGCAAAAGATAACTGACCCAAAGAGGAGGTGGGGCTACAGAAAGATGGATTCTTGATTTAGTAGAAATGGAAACTAAAACTAGCACAAACATACAGGAAAAAAAGCTTTCTGTTGTACTGCTTCTAAGTTGATCTTACTTCTAAGGTGACATCTGTATATTTCCTAGTCACACAAGGATACTTTGTGTGATGCTATTTTTGGCTCTTGATTTTTAGATACTTTCCCAGCCCACTGCCCATGCAGTGTGCTTCCTCACTTGTCGATTACTTTGTATGTGCCCTCTGTGCTGAGCCCAGTTGCCGATATTTTATAAAGGAGATCTTTGCAGTGAGAACTGAGCTGCATCTGGCAGAGGTGGGGGGGCAGCAAGATGGTGTCCCAGACTCAGGTCATCTTATCCCCATCACTCTGGGTCTCTGGTAGAAATTTAAACACTGTAATCCTTTAAAAGAAATATCTATGTTATACCTGAAAAAAATTAAAATTGTAGTCGAAAACATAACAGTTTCCAACATTTACCTGATTGTGATACCATTAGATTTATGATATCATTTGAAAGTGCATTTTAAATGACAAATTTCAATGTGTATGACAAGGTGCGTGTTGTTATGGGTGACCATTGTTTATTTCTGATTACAGCTGCCAAAGAAGGCATTGTAATGATCCAGTCTCCAGACTCCCTGGCTGCTGTCCTAGCAGAGAGCATCACTATGAGCTGCAAGTCCAGTCAGAGCATTAGCATTGCCATAGCCTAGTAACAGCAGAAATAAGGACAAGCTCCTAAAGCACTTATTTACCATGCATGCACCGGGGTGCCTGGGTCCCTAACTGATTCATGGGCAGTGGTTTTGGGACAGCCTTCACTCTCACCATCGTTGGTTTTCAGGCTAAAGATGTGGCAGATTGTTATGTCAGTGATACATATATTCAGAAAATAATAATCTTTCTAGAACGGTAGAAATGCAAATGAGAATTAGGAAAGAATGAAACATGACTAATTCAGTAAATGAAAAAACTTCTGAAATGAATAAGGAGGAAAGAAAAACAATATAGATAATTCAAAATAACCAGAAGAAAAACAACAAAATAACAGGAACTAGCACACACTTTTCTGTAATAATGCTGAATTTAAATTGTTTGAGAAAGATTTAGACTAGCAATTGGATTAAAATAAGATTCATCTCTTTGCTGCAATGCAAGAAATCCACCTCACTACAGTGACATACACAGACTGAAAACTGAATGTTAGAGAATTAGATTTCAAATTAATGGAATCCGAAAGCAAGCAAACAAAACAGATTTCTGACAAAACATTTCAGTTATAAGTTAGTTTGAAAAGATAAAGCCACCACAGATTGATATAGAAAGCAATCCATCATGAAGATACAACAATCATAAATAAATATGTTTCAAACTTTTTGAGAACCCACATTTATTGGACAAACACTGTAGGATTTAAAGGAAGTTCTAGGCTGAAATCCAATAGTAGTGAGTAACTTCAGTATCCTATTCTTACCAATAGATAGATCTTTCAGACCAAAACAAAACAAAACAACCCACAAAGAAACATCAGGGTTCAATGTCAGTATAGATCAGATGGATGTAACAGACATGTACAGAATATTTCATTCAACCTATGAAGAAATACACATTCTTTCAATCAGCTCATGACACTTTCTCCAAAACAGAGCATACTTAAGTCCAGGAAGCAAATAGTAATAAGTAAAAACATTTTTCTTGACTTAATTTCTTGCATCTTATCAGACCAACCAATCAACTGAAAAAGAAATCAGCTGCAGAGCTGGAACTTTAGCTCAGTGGCACCATGCCTGCCTCGCAAGCCCAAGGTCCTGAGTTTGATCCCCAGCACCAAAAAAAGAAGAAGAAAAAAAGAAGTATATTGAGATTCTATTCCATCACATTCATAATGGCTGTTATCAAAAGAAAAATATATCAACTATGTGCTTTCATTCAAGTTGAAGGAAACAGGTTTAAACAAATGCTATTGATACAATAGAAATAATTAGTATTCCATAAAATCAACATACAACATCCAGTTGCATTTCTGTACATAAATGACAACTTGTTAAAAAACAATCTAAAATAAAATTCTAGTAATGGTATTATAGAAAAGAATAAAATACTTAGTAAGAATTAACCAAAGAAATCAAACAAAGGTTTGTACACTGTAAACTAAAACTCTAGTCAAAGAAGTTGAAGAAGAAATGAACGAAAAAATGAGCAGATATACCATATTTATGGAGTGGAAGACTTGACATTGCTACGTGCTTATACTAGTTAGAGCATTATATATATTCAAACAGTCTGAATGAAATCCTAAGGGCATTCTTCACAAAATATAAAACAATTCTAAAATTTACATGAAACCTCAAAACATGAGCCACAGCAATACTGAGAAGGAAACACAGTTGTGGTGTCACATTTATGGATTTTAATTTTATTACTAAGTCATAGTAAGCAAAACAGCAGAGTATTGACATGAAAACAGACCGATGAACAAAATAGGGCAGAAATAAGACAACATATTTATGGTCAACTAACTTTTGACAAGGTGTCAAGGAGACACAGTGGAGAAAGGCCAATCTCTTTCATAAGTGGTGTTTGGAAAATTTTCCATATGCCAAAGAATGAAATTGGACTCTTACACCATCTACAATATGTATAAAAGATGTAACATTGGTTATCACACTAAAAGCTCAGGCTACAAAGACAAAATTTAAAAGTGGATTACACCAAACTTAAAAAAATTATGTATGACAAATAAAAGAATCTATAAAATTAAAAGGCAATCTACAGTTTTGGAGAAATATTTGTAAACCATATATGTTACATATGACTAGTATCAAAGCATATCAGTAACTGAACATTAGAAAAACAAATAAACTGATTAAAATGGGTAAACAATGTGAATAAATTTTTCTCTAAAGAAAGCTTACAAATGATGATGAACACATACATGAAAGCATATTTATCATCCATAACCATCTAAAAACTACAAAGAAAATCAACAGGAACCCAGACATCTTGGGTGTGATACAGAGAAAATCATGGGGTGGTGTTGTTTTTGTCAAATAAACGTATAGTGGTATGCTGTTATAAGTAGAGAAGTAAGATAGAAATTAACAGGCAATCCAGCAGGACTAGGCCCTTGAGAAAGTCAGTGCAGAGGATAAGAATTTATTACAACTGTGGCTTGAGGTGCATCTGTTGAAGGCCAGGCCTCAAGATAAAGGCAGTGACCAGGCTTACATGCCTGCCCGAGGGATGAACAGTAACTTGAGACTGTATTGTGATTCGTATCACCTGGTCCAGTAAAGTCGTCTAGATAGAACTGGACCCAGTCATCCATGTGGGGGACCAGAGCATCTGGACCCATCTCTCCTGCCAAATGTCTTTGTTCTTTCCATGTGCCCTGGTGGCACGACTCACTTCCCTATTGGATCAGCATTAGCTGAGTGACTATGCTTAAGATCCTATAGGTTGATTGTAGTTTGACCCACATTGTACCCACATTATGACTGCTGTATAAATTATCCCTGACAAAGGGCCTCCCTGGCAACCCACTTCCAGGATCCCTCCCTTCTCTTAGGAACCATCTCTTAATAAACCATTCCTACTCTTAACCTCCTTTGTCCTTTGGAATTCATTCTTTGATTTCAGGGGGTGTGAACTCAGCACATCTGACATCTAGCAGGTTGGAAGTTATATTTCTCCTACATTGGTGCCACCAAGAAATTTATGTATAATTAGGACACTATTTGAATTTGAACAACAGGGATTGTGGGCTGGATATGTTCCCAGAAGGTCTCCTTTTATTGAAGATTTGGTAGTTGATGGGCTTTAGAAATGATTGGATGATTTTGAGGTGTTGTCAGACCTTCAGCTGGCAATGCCCATGAGGCAGATTCATATGTGGGATTCTGCAGTCCAGTAAAGCACCTGAACTATGGGGTGAAATTTGAGGTCCAGTATGAGACCTCTAGGGAATGAGTGTAAGCCCTGGAAGGCAGTCTGGGGCTCAGTAAGTAACTCAGTGTGCAGAAGTGCAAAGGAGGTTAGGCTGAAAGGAATGGCTACCAAGGTAAGAGCGGAACCAAGAGAGAAGGGTGTCCCAGGGCCAAGGCAATATTTTAAGAATGGCTTCCTAGTGTTCAGATGTAGACTTAAAATGCTAAATGAAGAGGAAATATTCTTTTAGGGCTGAGTTTTAAAAATTGAACGATTCAACATTGTTTACATATAGAATCACAGCTCTCCCTGGGCAGGTGGGAGATTTGGAAGGTTGGTTTACTAAGAAGTGAGGACTTTCTGCCTTCTGCTGGCCAAGCTCGTGCACTGAAACTTCCACGGAAGACTGCTCACCAGCCTTGCTCTTTTGCTTTATTTTTAAAATGTTCAATCCAATCAGTCATCCCACTAATGATAAACACCAAAATTGTCTCCAAGTATTTTGCTATTAGCAAAAGCTCTTTCAATATATCTTGAAATTTTTCCCTTCCCAAGTGGTGGTCTGGTTATAAAGTACAGGAAACTAAAAAAAACTTCAGACATCATTGTAAGTGCAAGGTCCTGAGTTCGATTCCTGATACTGCAAAAAAAAAGATGCACTTTCTAACAATAATATGAGTTAACACGTAAGTGGATCTATGTTGGAAATAGTAATTATTTTCCACTAGAACTTAAAATTATTTGTTCAATTCTAATACAGATATTACTCTAACAAGATAACAGTGATTAAATTCATCACCAGAGTCTTAGAACAACAGGCATATGAGTACCTGAGTCTGTGACACCGTCTTGCTGCCCTGACTGCCTGATGCAGCTGAATTCTCCCAGGAAAGGCCTGTGTACAAAATCTGAGTGGTTGGAGTGGCCTGCAAGGATGCAGGCAAAGCCATGGGCACACAAGTAATTATGCTCCAGAACAATGAAATAGGGAAAATACTTAGCAATTAGTTGACCTGTGTCATTTGCCATTAGCATAGACAAGATCTTTTTGAGCAGAACTGCAGTAGCACATAAAATAATATCAAGAACTAATAAATAGGGTTATATTCAATTGAAAAGCTCTTGCACAGCAAAGGAAACAACAAACTAGTGAAGAAACAAACTACAGAATGGGAAAATATCTTTGCCAGCTAGTCTGGTAGAAGACTAATATCTATAATAATATAAAGAACACAAAAACATAGATCTCAAATGGTCCGATCAAAAAATGGGCCAGGGACTGGGGATTTAGCTCAGTGGCACTGCACCTGCCTCTCAAGTACAAGGTCCTGATTTCTATCCTTGGTACCAAAAAACAAACAAACAAACAAACAAACAAAAGCCAATGAAATGGATGGATACTTCTCTGAAAAATGAATGGCCAATAAATAAATGCAAAATGTTAACCATCTTTAGCTATTAGAAAAATGCAAATAAAAACAATACTGAAAGTCCATCTATGCCAGTTAGAATGGCTATCATCAAGAACACAAAGCCGGGCATGGTGGCTCACAACTGTAGTCCCAGCACTTGGGAGGCAGAAGCAGGAGGATTGATTTCAAGGCCAGCCTGAGCTATGTAATGAGTTCAGGACTAACCTGAACTATAAAGTGAGACCCTGTCTCAAAAAGCTAACAAACAAAACAAAAAATCCCACCAAAAAAACAAGTTCTGGCAAGATTATGGGTGTAAAAGAATGGTTAGATGTAAAGTAGTACAGAAATCCATATGGTAATTCCTCAAAAAATTAAAGATAGCAATTCTCTTTGATTCAGATATTGCTCTCCTGCATTTATTCCTGGAGACTTAGTTATCGTACTGTAGTGAAACATGCATACTAATGCTTATAGCAGCACAATTCACAGTAGCCAAATTGTGGAAACAGGTGAGATTCCCATCAACCAATGAGGAAAATGTGGTATATATTCAAAATGGAGTATTATTTAGCCCCAAAGGAGGATGAATTTGAGTCATCTGTAAAAAAGAATGAGTCTTTGATTTCTCTTGTTAGGTTGATTTCTAGGTATTTCAATTTTTTGGTTGCTGTTGTGAAAGGAATTGATTGCTCCATTTCTCAGTGAGTCTGTTTTTTTGTGTACAGAAAAGCTATTATTTTTGGGTGTTGCCCTTGTACCTAGCTACTTTACTGAATTTGGTTATGAAGTCTAGAAGACTTTTGGTGGAGTTCATTGAGTCTTTTTTTATAAAGTATCATGTCGTCTGCAAATAGTGACAATTAGACTTCTTCATTTCCTATCTTTTTCCTTTTACTTCTTTCCCTTGTCTAATTGCTGTGGCCAATGTTTCCAAAACTATATCGAACAGGAGTGGTGATGGTGGACTTTCTTGTCTTGTTCCTGATTTTAGTGTGAAGGATTTCAGTTATTGACCATTTAGTCTATTGGCTGTTGGCTTTTCTTTTTTTTCCCCATTGTTTATTGTTTATTGGTACATTTAAAGCAAACAATACAGTTACATTTATCATTGGAACCTTGTACCTTTACATGATATAACTTGGTTCTTGTTTTTTCCCCATACCCCTCCCCTCAGTTGGCTTTTCATAAAAGGCTTATATTAGATTGAGGTAGAGACCATCTATCCCAGTTTTTTGAAGTTTTTATCATAAGTGCATATAGAATTTCATCAAATGCTTTTTCTGCATCTATTGAGATGTTTTTTGTCCTTTGCTGTATTAATATAGTGCATTACATTTATTGATTTGTGTATGTTGAACCATCCTTGCATCCCTGGGATGAATCCCACTTGGTCAGGGTGCATAATCTTTTTTTTTCCCATTAAGTTTACTGGTACAGTTTAGGTACACAATACAGTTATATTTATCATTGGGATCTTGTACCTTTACATGATGTATCTTGGTTCTTATTTTTTCCCCATTCCCCTGCCCTCCCTTCACACCCTTCACCCTTCTCTATTTACAAAGGTTTTGTTTCCATGTTTTTCCTTTTCTCATTTTCCCCCATCCACTTCCCCTACTCCTTTAGACCTTTTCTTCCTATTACACAATATCAATTATACATTTTGATCCTTATTTACACTTTTAGTTTTTCACACCAGATACACTATTTGGTATTTACACGTGTGTCCTATTAATTTCACTTAACAGTATGTCCTCAAGGTGCATCCACTTAGCTGTAAATGTCTCTAGCCCTTCTTTGTGGCTGAATAGTACTCCATTTTATATAAAAAACCACATCTTCTTTATCCAGTGTATGATCTTCTTGATGATCTTCTGCAGTCTTCAGACTATAATGTTAAATAAGTGAGATGCAGAGGGTTAACTGTCACTAACTATAAATCAGTTAAAGAGTAAAATAAAGAGATAATAGGAAACAGAGAGGCAGACTTTTGGAGATGGGGAAGGGGATTAAGGGAAAGGAGGAGAGGGGAGAGTTGGGGGAAAGGAGATAAAAAGTGTATTTATTGACCCCACTTACTGATTTCAATTATACTACAAGGTCTATAGTGATCAAAACAGTGCATTATTGTTCAGTACACAAACACATATACCAATGAGCAGAATAATGAGCCCATATATAATGCAACACATTTGTAATTAAGTTTTGATGCAGATAAAAGAAGATGCAATGAGTAAAAGTTGTTCACTTCAATACGTGGTGCTGGGAAAAGTAGATTTCCTCATGTAGAAGAATGAAATTGAAGTCTTACACCATACACAGAATGGATAAAAGACTTACATGTGAGACTCAAAACCATAAAACTTTCAGAAGACCTGAAATCATAAAAATTCCAGAAGAAACCATGCCAACCAAAAAAACCCTCCAAAACTTCCAGAAGAAAACAGAAGTCTCCTTCACCTTGGTCTTGGTAATGATGCTTTGGATATCACCCTAGAAGTTCAGGTTATAAAAGCAAAATTAAAAAATGAGATTACAGCAAACCAAAACAATTTATGAATAGCAACAGAAATAATCAACCAGATTAAAAGGCAACCTTCAGATTGAGAGAAAGTTTTCATCCCAGGTACCTAATACATAATTAATATCTAAGTATATACAAACTCATGTAACTCAATACTGGAAAAATGAATAACCTCATTAAAAAGTAGGCAAATGATGTGAATAAACATTTCTCTAAACAGACCACTTGATATATGAAAAGATAGTCTATTCTCTAATCATCAGGGAAGTACAAAACAGAACCAACAAGAACACAGATGTAAGTAGATGTATACTGGGATAGCACTGATAAACTTACGTATACTTATTATATTTACAGAATGTGAACAACAGGTGTTATGGGTTGGATATAATATGGCCCCCGAAAGGCTTCCTGTGCTGAAGGTTTAGTAGCTGATGGGATTTTGGAAAAGTGATTGCATAATGCGGGCTGTAGCTTTATCAAGTAGATTGATCCATTGATGGATCATAATTTGATGGCATTATTGGGAAGTGATGGAAATAAGAAGGGACTAGAGGTGTATGACCCTGGGAACCATATCCAGTCCCTGGCCACTTCTTCTCTGGCTCTTCACGCTCCTTCCTAGATGCCATGAGGTGAGCAGCCTCCTGGTACCCTGTCCTTCTGACATGGTTCAGACATAAAGACATGTGACTGGATGAACTGAACTTCTAAAACTCTGAGCCAATATATATCTTTCCCCCTTTAATTTGTTTTCTCAGGATTTGGTCACAGGTTTGAAAAACTCATTATACTCAAATATAGCAAATATAAATTCAATAAGAAATAAAAAACTCACTTCACCTTTGAATAAGATCAATTGGAACAGTTTTGTAATGTCCCTCCTCACAAGAAATACGCATATTGCGTATCTGGGACATGGAGCCTTCATCAAGGTGCAGTGACACTGTGGTTCATGTCTCTCTGGGATGAGGGAAGGTGGACATGAAGGGCCCTAGGAATTGTCAAGGGAGGTGGATCAGTCTTACATCTTAAATATGATTTTTGATACATAGCTATGAACTTGCCAAAACTTGTAGAAATATGTACTGAAGATGATTTTTATTATATGTAAATTGTACTCCAGTGAACCTCACCTAAAAAGATAAATAATTTGCATTAGAACAAAGTCTAGCTGTGAGATTCCTGGAAACCAAAAGAAGAAGAGAAAAGATTAAGTTACATACTGCATATCCACTTCCTAAGTGTCGCTGAAGATTTTCCTAGTGTAAAAGTTGAAGCTAATTTCTGTCTTGGGCAATTGCATAAGAGCTGATAAGTGGTGGATTAGGTAAGATTCTAAACAAGAATGCATCAGAAAGTATGAAAACAGTTTATAGGGACTCTTTCTTGTAAAAATAGACCATGCGTAGGGAACATCAGAGGAGGAGACTTGCATATGGCTTGGAGTCCAGTGGCTGTAGAGAGTGACCTTCTAGGAGTCAGCCCTGGTGGCTATGCCAGAGTCAAGGACTCACCTTAGACTTTCAGGCTCATGAGTATCTTGATGCTGTTTCAGAGAGGAATGGAGTCATGCTAAGGTCAATCCACATGGTGATGTCTTAATTAGCAACCAGAAGCCTAACAGTCCTATGTGGTGGATGATGGCACTTTTCTCTTTAGCTGGAAGGGTCATGTTATGGTTGATGGGGAACCGACTCAGAGACAGGCACAGAATCTTGACTCTGCATCTTACCAGTTGTGTGACATTAGGGAAATTCCTGAATTTTGCCTGAGCCTCAGTTTCTCCTCTATATCATGGAAATAAGTACGTCTCTACTAGAAGGCTGCGGTGAGACATAAGTAAAATAGCATATATAAATTATTTAGTATTGTACCCAGACATGTAGTAAGTTCTTACAAATGCTAATTTTGTTGGTCGGATCCAGTTGCACTGGAAGCAAATTTGCAGATAGGTGATCGATGAGCAATGGGTTTCCCCAATTATTTGGGTATAATCTCTTAAAAAGCCCAGATCAAAAAAGCAAGTGAAATGGATGTCCTCACTGAACTATTCAAAGGTATCCCAATACACTTTGAAGCTCATTGTCATGGTCCTGAGTGTGGTTTCCATTCTAGGCTACCGTGTTTGGAATGTCATGAAGAACTTTGAAAAGCCCTGATTCCCAATTCTCCATCTAAGGATTCAGAAGAGACTGGTCTAATTGGGGATGCACATGGGATTTTTTTTTCCACGTTGTGTTTGATTTCATTTTACTGTCGTGGGGATAAAAATCCAGGGCCTCACACATGCTAAGCAGGTACTGTAATATTGAACTATCCCTGCAACTTCTGAATTGGGTCTGGAGCTCCTCAAGTGGCTACAGACTGATCTGGTATACTCCCTTCCTACTGCCTTACTGGGTTTCATACTAAGCCTCCTTTCCTCCCAGCATCTACCCTGGGCCTCCTGTCTGATCACTGCTTGTGCTGGTCTCCTTTTCCCTTCAAAACCTCTTGCCTCTTCACTACCCACCCAGTGCCACCACTCTTTCCTTATTAAGCTCAAATTTTGTCCCCAAGATGACTCTGGCTCCTGGTCAGAGGCTGGATCCTCTTTTCCAAAGGACGCTGGACAGACATAGAGGGAGGAGACTTGCACAATGGGAGTTTCTCACCATGGGCTGTAGCTGGAGCCCTGCAGCTTCCCCTGTGGTTTGCACTGTTCGCAGCCCAGTTTCCCTCTCAGAGCAAAGACTTAAGTCTAAGGTAGGCAAAAATTTTTCCTCCTCTTGGTGTTCTTAATCCTTGGGCCAGTCTAGGGTAAGGGAATGAGGCACTACCCTTGGGTGAAAAATTTAAGGAGGAGGGAATATTCATTAGCACAGGTGCATAATATCTCAATAGAATATTTTAAAATATCAAAATTAATGCAAGAAAAATATCTTTATAAAAAATCAGAGTTTTAAGTAAAAAAAAAAGATCAATCTTTTGAATAAAGAAATGTCAGTAGCGCCTGGGATTTAGCTCAGTGGCCCCGCCTCCTGTCTTGCAAGCACAAGGTCTTGAGTTGGATCCCCAGTACAAAAAAAAAAAGAAAAAAAAGCCCAAACAAAAGAAATGTCACTAGGGACTGTTGTATATTGTGGCTATTTAGTATTTGAACATTTATTTGATTTTGTGTCTTTTGTTGTGCAAGTTTTTGTCACTAGTTGAAGTCCGTGGTCAGGATGAGAGCAGAGTCTGAAGCCTGTAATGTCAGAGTGCAGAGAGTAGAGTTGTTATAATGTACTGAATGGCTTGAGTGCTGCAATTGCCTGAGGATGGGGTGGGTATGAGGCTTGATTTAAATGATGGAAGAGCACCGGGAATCAAGCCTGGTGAAGAAAGAAAATGGCCTTGCACCACAATGTCCTTTGTGAGTCTGCTTCCAAACAGTAAAATGGGAATAATGGTACATGTGAGTTGTCAAGCTTTCCAGATGTTCAATACTCTGAGATACTGGATGTACTTCTGTAGTCGCTAAGCTGGATCACAGCACGGGGGATACAATATTTCAGTATGTTTAAAGAAGTCCGAGACGTCCCTGGAATTTGCAGTGCATAAGAATGACCAGTAGGGAGCAGCAAGTGCTCACTGTATAAAAATTACCCTCTAAATCTTTCACCTGCCTGGGGAACAGCTGTGATTCCACAGGAGAAACAGTGTTTGGATCATTTAATTACAATCAGCCCTATATGACATTTTAATTTTCATTTAACATTTTAAGTTAACATCTGTGAACTGAAAAGACATTGCTGAAACATTGTCTTGGCTCTGAAATCTGCCCCTCCTCTTTCTCTCTCCCAAGCGGCAGCTTCTTTTCTTAGGATCCAGTGCTGATATTCTCTGATATCAGAGTTGTGGGTTACCTGTGAGGCCCAGTCTGCCTTCATCATCACCAGGTGACTTCACCTTGAATCCCCAAACTTGCGCTTCTGTCTATCCGAGGGACACTGCTGGTAGGAGGTCAAGTGTCATCTCAGAATTCCAGTGTGTGACTCTTAGTCCTCATTTCCACCTGCCGCCCAGTATTGCTTCTTCATACCTTCCTGCTTAAGATATCATTGCAAATTCTCTAGTGGCTCAGGACAAAATGTATGGCTATATTTGATTTTATGTGTTTCTCTCATTTCATGTACAGTCTGATAACTTATTTGTTCTGACTTTAAAACCGGACCAGAATCCACCTATGTTTTACCACAGACACCACCAGGTCAAGAGCCCTAAAAGGTAGGCACATACTCACTGGATAGAAGTCTCATGAAACGTTGTAATATTTACTTTGTAAGCCTACCCATAAGCCAACAATAGTATAATAACTATCAATATTCCCTGGACTCAAAGTCTGTATTTCCTCTCCTCCTGATTTTAACTTTGGTAAAGGTGGTCTTGGAGAATTTTCACAAAAGGAAGAAACACAGCTTCTTGAGATTTCCCAGCTGTTTCAGGGTGGGAGGTGGGTGGGGAGCACACTGTTTAATCCTGGAACTATTAGGTTTCAGCTCTTGGTTGCATGCAGAAGATTAGAAACCAAATCTTTGTGGAGTATAAACACTAGTATGATTTGGTCATTCATAATGGAGAATAGAGGTGAACTTGGCCACATAGTCCTGGTCCAATTACTCTTAACTGCTGTGAGGACTTTTCTGAGAATTTTCCTGCCTCATTTCCATCATATTTATATTACTGGGTTGTGGATACTCATATCAGCAAGTGAAGCTGACTTCAAATTCTCTCAAGTCATCCTTTTTGTATGATAATGGTGGAGTCACACTTTGTAAGGCTTCTTGTGTCTGCTTGATGGATCAGAAAGGTGTGAAATGACTTGAGTTTCTTTAGGGTGGGATCTTGACTAATCATGGAGTTGGTAAAGACTGAGAGCTCTACATCATGCACACTTCACCATGAACCAGGCCACGGCATCAGAATGTTTTGAAAGCCCAGAAGAGATCTCTTCAAGTCTGTGCTTCTTCCTGAGATGGGGCCAGCTCTCTAGAGGTGCGAGACAGGCTGAGTGGATGAGGCATTGACAGCATATCCCCAGGGGCTCCTGACATGATAACAGAGACGTGCAAGTTGAAGCACAAATCTTAAGCTATTTTCGTCTAATCATTTCAGGCTTACTCATTTATTGTATGCCTGTGATTTATTTATATGAAACTTCAGAATAACATAGAATTCGCAAGGTCCACAAAAACCTGTAGAAGTCAGTTACATCCCTCTCTTCCTGTGCCAGAGTCCTCACCCGAGCACAGGTCCTGGCTGCTCTGCTGTCTTTCTCATTCTCAGTCCTGGGCAGAGGCCTCAGCTGTAACTTGTTCTGAGTTCCTCAACCTCTTCCTCTCACAGGGACTCAGACTCTGCAGTGCTGCTCCCCAGACACAGCACAGAGGGCAGCTGGGCCTCCCCAGGCAGGGAGGTTTGTGTTCGGGGCTGTATCATTGTGGGAGGATCATGTGTATCTTGGTAACAGTAATAAACTCCAGCATCGTCAGGCTCCACCCTGCTGATTTTGAGTGTGAACTCTGTGCCTGCCCCACTGCCACTGAACCTGTCTGGGATGCCTGAATGCCGATTGGAAACTAGGTAAATCAGGCTTCTTGGAGCCTGGCCTGGCTTGAGTACCATCCAGTGCAAATAAGTGTTTCCATCACTGTGTACGAGGCTCTGACTGGCTGTGCAGGAGATGGAGGCTGACTCTCCAGGGGTGATGGACAGAGTGTGTGGGGTCTGGGTCAGCACCACATCTCCAGTGGATCCTAAAATAAGAAGAAAACAGCACAAGGCTAAATTTTCTGTTGTTATTTTGATTAATATACTAAAAATACTTGATTTTAAGTTAGGATCCAGCATTTGCATGAAGAAATCTCTAGAATTCACTTGTATCATCCCTCTTTTTCCATGTGACAGTGACATCAGGCCAAAAATCTTTGTTTCTAATCTTGTTCCCTCAAAGAGCTAATGAGCATATTCCCCATTCTAAAGGATGAGGCATAATAACTCAGGTGTGCAGAGAACATGTGGGTGCAGCAGGAGGGACAGGAAGCTCACCCTCCCCCCATTTCCCTTCCTGGTCTCCCCTGTCCTTACCAGGGATCCAGAGCATCAGCAGCCCCAGGAGCTGGGCAGGAAGCCTCATTCTGAGAAGCTGAAGTCACAGTCAAGGCTAGGATAGAGCTGAGCTTTTATCTCAGTGGTACAGGAAGGTCCTCCCTGGGGTAATATGCAAATGCCCTGGTGGGTGCATTAGAGTGGAAAGAGTGAAGGGCAGGGTAGGAGCCTGTTTCTGGCTCAGGTGAGTAAGACCATCTGTGTATCTGGAGGAACCCCATAGAGATAGGGTCCACTCTGTGTGCAGCGTGAGTGATGACTCCTACTGTGAAAGTGTGAATTTTTGAGGACAAGATACACATGGCTGTGCCCATAACATAGCACCAGAGACCCCAGAGGTGCAGTTGTGTGTTATCCTCAGCCAGTGCTGGGGCAGAGGGCTCCTTGCTTAACAAATTCTTGGCCTCTGAGGAGGAAGAAACAATTCCTATCCCACAAGTATTGATCTTGTGGTTTTCTACCATAAACAGCATGGACTGGATCTAGCCAAGAGCTCCTACCACCTTTTCCAAGAATGTGAAGTATTATAATACTAGATACAAATGTTAGAGGAAGCGTTTTCCCAGACCTAGCAGATAAACTCTGTGAAAGCAGTCAAGTGCAAAAAACCTTGGCAAAGATAAAGATTCGTCTCACCTACAGATCTTATAAACTTGGTGAAGCCAAGAGGAAAATGTAAAAATAATTATACCTAATGTAATGAATATAAAATTCTTGGAAGCCAGTTTTTACAATTTTCAAATATCCTGTCATACTTATCTCCATATAGATATATGCATCAAAATATGCATCTGTATGTTTATGTAGATCTGTAAGTGTATTCACACATATGTATGCACATACTCCACGTACACACACACACATTAATCTAAACATTTGCAAGGAGAGAATTCTTTTGAGATCTAATTGGGAATGAAGAGGGTATAATTTGATATTATGGTTCTCTGAACGGTCACTAAAAATTCTGCTCATATATACTTTCTTTTTTCATAGATATTGGGCAGCAATATTCCTTAGTTTAAATGTAAATTCTATATGGCAAAAATTTTTATATGACTAAATATAGTCTTTTCATGATTAGGAGTAATTAGAATCGATGACTGACATTTTCTTGAGCAACATCTGTTGGGCTTTTGTCCATCCACAAGTCTGTTGTGCTTTCTTAGCAGCCCAAGGACAGTCACAGCAAAAAGTTGGTTCTTGGTAAGGTGCATAACTTAGAATTCTTTTTTTCTTCCTCATTGAGTTTATTGGTACATTTTAGGTATACAGTACAGTTACGTTCATCATTGGGATCTTGTACCTTTACATGACAGGTCTTGGTTCTCATTTTTTCCCCTTGGAATTCTTTTTTTGTTTGTTTGTTTTTGGTACTGGGATCAAACTTGGAACCTTGCTCTTGAACTTAGAATTCTTTTATATTTGCTTTCAACATGAATAAAAGACTGTTGTTATCTTCTGGTTGCATTTGTTTTCTGTGTAACTTTGGGGAGTTGGTATACTTACCTGTCTGACATTAAAGGTCCTGTTCTTCATCTGCTTAACACAAATAAGCAGTAGTCATTGAAATGAAACAAAACACCTTTCAGCTCATTGGGACAGTCACAAAGTATAGTTATAAAGCTGAAAAAAGATGCAGCTGATGTAACAATTTAAAAGTTGAATATGAGTCAGCTTTCATATCTTGACCTTGGGAATTAGGAAGTTTCTCAAACGACTGACAGCTTGGCTGAGTATATTAATATATCACAGTTATGCTAGGTAAAATTTGAATCAGATTTTAAGAATTTAAGAACTTTTATACCTTTTTTTTTTTTTGGTTTTCGGGATCGAACTCTGGACCTTGTGCTTGTGAGGCAGGTAACAGAACCACCAAGCAAAATCCATGGCCTTATACATTTTTGATAGATGAAAAATCAACTAGATACATGAAAAATCAACTTACAATCTTCAACCGCATACCAAGCTTTTGATTGAAATTTTGCAGGATAATTTAAATTGCATTTTATTAACCACTGTGACTTTATTTTTCTTAGCATAGTTATGTTGAAATAAAGTTTTAAAAATTAAATAATGGCCATATAACAGTATCCATTGGATAAAAATAGATTTAGAGATCATACTAAGAAATGATTAAAACACATTCTATCAATATATAACTGCCTGATATTGAAGTTTCCACTCAAATGAACAAGTTATGTTGGATGTAAAATACACTGAGATGTCAGTTTTTTACAGTTGATTAATAACATCTTAGTTTCCTTTTAAGTCTCCAGGACTTTTTACATAATGTGAAGTTTCTAATTGATTTCTTCGATGTGCTTCCACAAGTTCCAAATCTGGAGTCTGGATAGAGCCCTTTGCTCTCTGCTATTTCCATTGTTTCCATCCCTACTCTAGCTCTCTGTTTTTGAGGAATCTCTGACTTGTGTGCGGCCCCTTGTCTATGGCCCTTCAAACACTATTTGTGTGGATTGTTGAGGATTCAGATGGCAGTGCCCCACTCTAGAGAGGCTCTCATTTGGCTCCTCATCCATAGGCCATCTTCAGCCAATTGCAAGGTTGGCAAGTTCTAAAGCTCCCTGAAGCAGGCAGGCATGTTGGAAAAAAATCTTTGACAGCATTAGTTTGTAGCCATGACTCCCGAGCAAATCTGTTTTTCTCTCCATTTCCCAATTTTCCAAGAGTTATCTGTTCAGTTTCTTGTAGGTGTGGGAAGGACAGTTTCTATTATCTCTTTGGATTTTATTGTCCTTAGGTAGGTTCTCTTGGATCCTTGCTGAAATTAAGGTCCACAGTGTTCTACACAGAGTGAGTTCCTGTTCTGTCTTCTGTCTCTTTGGCCCAGGCAAAGGGTGGAATCTGGATCTCAAGTGTTTGCTTAGTTATTTAACAGCTTCAGGAATAGAAGGGATGTAGGAGCTCAGACAAATTTTTGGTTATAAATAATAAGAAATGAGTCTAAAAATATACACTTTCTCTTCATATTTCTCTCTTTCTGCATGTCCCACCCTCCCTTTATCTCTGTTCTTTTGTTAATTTTTATTTTTGTGTTTTCTTGATTTTTTATTTTACTAGGCTTGTTGATTAATGTAGCTGGGCTACCATTTCTGTAAAGCTCAAGTCATTTAAATCTATTTTTGGTTTAAAAGTAAAGCTCCTCTGCATATCACCTAGAGGTTTGTCATTTGTGAGCTTCTAAACTAGATCTCAGAACTTCTAATGTAATTTCTATGTCTGTCTTGTCCTATAAATACTTGGTCTGTAACGATTTTGTTGGCTCTGGGTTTATATCAGCCACTTTCTCAATCCACTGCCCATGCAATTTGCTTCTTTATTTGCTGGTTCCTTTGCATAGTCGCCCCAGGACCAGTCCAACTGCTGATTCTAGAAATGAGGCTTTGCAATGAGAACTGAGCTGCAGTAGGGCAGGGAAGGGTAGCAAGATGGATGGTGTCATAGAACTAGGTCCTCATATCTTGTTCTTTTGGTATCTGTTTAGAAATAAGTGCTGCATTGATTTAAGGGGTGAAACAAGAATTTGAAGATGTGGTGGGTAACATCCCTTTTCTATAGAAACCCTACCATGTGCTGACTGACTAGTATTACAAAGAACATTTTCAATGACTCCTTTCAGTGTCAACATGATACAGGGTCTGTGTGTGTTCCTACATTCTCTTGATATGGGGACATCGTGATGACCCATTGTCTGTGCTTCCTTGCCATGCCTGCTGGAGAGAGGGTCTTCCTCACCTCCATGTCCAGCCAGGGTCTTTCCTGGAGCAGCAGCAATAAGAACTTCTTAGCCTGGCAAGCGCTGAAACAGGGCCAGCCCTTAAATTGCTCACCTAATGGACACCTAAGCTACTCACCTGTTGGCATCGTTCAGGCATCCTGCATCCCCTCATTATTCCAGGGCAGTGGGCCTGAGTCAGATTTTGCTCTCACCATCATCCTCCAGATGTGGCAGATGACCACTCTCAGCAGTATTATACCCGTCTTCCTATCGTGATTCATCCAGAAGCACACACTCCTCTCAGGGCCTCATCAGCTGTCTCTCCTCCTTTCTAAAAGACCCTGTGCCCTGACTTCCTCATGATAAGCTTTTCAGAGCTCAGCAGAAAATTCAGGGCCCCACAGTTCCTTAGATCCTTGGCTGTGGAAGGTCCTATAGCAAAACTCACTAAAGATTTCTGCATTCTTTGTCTATTTTTACTGTAAACGAAACAGTTTACTTAGTGAATCCAACACGAGAAATCCATCATTTTAAAGTCTTGCAGTCTGACTTCTCATATGCCCTTCAGTGTCCCTAAATTCTTATATTAAAAAACACCTAAATGAGAAGTAATTAAAACTGCTCAAAGGTTTGGTGCATGGGAAGCTGCTTTAATGCTCTCTAGGCTCCCTCTGTATCTCCCATCCTTGGCTGCTGTGTTTGTTCTTTCCAGGATAGCATGAAAAATCTCAGATTCCTTAATCTCTGCATGGGATCAATTGAGAGTAGTCTTTTGGGGACTAGGTATAGGGATTTTTTTGTGGGGTGAGGATAGAACACATTGCCTTGCAAGTGCTAAGCAGAGGTTCTACCACCTAGGTGTATCCACAACCCAGAATTGGGGTTCCCTAAGTGTGTTTTATCCCAGGCCTCTCTCCTCTCTTGCACCTTCCCCAGAATAGATAGAACTCAGCAAATGACTGTGCACAGCAAGTGTTCTGAGGAGATAATGGTGCCTGTGCTTCAAAATTTGGAGAATTTGCAAATGGATCTGCACCTGTTACACTTGGTCACAGTGTGGTAGATAAAATATTTCAGGATAATTGAAAGAATGTTAGGAGCAGTTTCCTTGGAACTTGCCCCACATAGAGCTGACCAACAGGTGGCAGCAAGTGCCCATCTTTTTAGAAAAGAAATCTTTGGGCCTGGGATTTAGTTTTGTGGTTCTGCTGCCTGCCTTGCACAATAAGGACCCAAGTTAGATCCCAGGTACCCCCTCCCAAAAAAAGACAAGGAATCTTTGAAATCTTGCTCTTGCTGAGAGAGAGAGCTATGATCTTGCAAGATGCACAGTGTTTGGGTCATTTATAACTAGCAGCCTCAAAGAACATTGTTATACTCACTCTACATTTTAATTTTACATTTGTGAACCAAAAAGGACATTCTTAAGCAATTGTCTTGGCTGTAGGATCTCCTTTTCTCTCCCTTTTTCTGTGTGTGTCTCTCTCAGTCTCTGCCTGTCTGTCTCTCTGACTTTCTCTGTCTCTCTGTCTCTGTCTCTCTCTGTGTGTCTGTGTGCTGTGTGTCTGTCTGTCTCTCTTTTCTACTCAGGACTTCTAGTCTGTAGCCTGCATTGCATCCTGAGTTCTGTGTACTGTGCTACCTGGCAGGCCCAGTCTGCCCTCTTCTCCCTACACTCATTTCCGGGTGATCACATCCTCTACCCCTATATCTGCTCCCCCAGTTCTGATCACTTCCCAGTGCTCCTGAATGAATCCCACATACACATGTGCCTCAGGGACACTGCTGTCTGGAGGTCCGGTGCCATCTCAACCCTGGAAATTTGTTCCATTCCAAGTCCCTATTTCCACCTGCCTCCCACTGTTGCTTTTGTCTACCTTCCCATTGTAGGAGACATCACTGCAAATTCTCTGGCAGCTCATTTTAAACACTTGGATATCTTTGATTTTGTTTATCTGACTCAGCTCATGTTCCAGCATGGCAGACAAACTTATTTGTTCTCGTGCTAACTCAGTCACTGTCACTTTAGTGAGGATCTGCCTTGCACTTTCCTGGTTCTGTGATCTGAGGCTCCACATCCCCACTGGGCCCTGACAGGATCGCACAGATGTTAAAGGCGAAGTAAAATGCTAATAGAAGTACAGACCTAAGCTATTCTCATCTAATCATTTCAGGATTATTCATTTTTTGCTTCTGTGATTTGTGTTTATAAAATTCTCAGTGTTGAAAGGAACCTCTTGAAGTCAGACTTGTCCTTCTCCTCTTCCTGTGTTAGAGTCCTCACCAGAGCACAGGTCCTGGCTGCTCTGCTCTCTTCCTCACTCTCAGGCCTGGGCAGAGGCCACAGCTGCACTTTTTAGTTCTGAGTTCCTCAACCTCTTCCTCTCACAGGGACTCAGAGACTCTGCAGTGCTGCTCCCCAGACACAGCACAGAGGGCAGCTGGGCCTCCCCAGGCAGGGAGGTTTGTGTTCCGGGCTGAATCACTGTGGGAGGAGCATGTGTATCTTGGTAACAGTAATAAATTCCAGCATCCTCAGGCTCCACCCTACTGATTCTGAGTGTGAAATCTGTGCCTGCCCCACTGCCACTGAACCTGTCTGGGATGTCTGAATGCCGGTTGGAAACTTCGTAACTCAGGGTTCTTGGAGCCTGGCCTGGCTTGAGTACCATCCAGTGCAAATAAGTGTTTCCATCACTGTATAGGAGGCTCTGACTGGCCCTGCAGGAGATGGAAGTCGACTCTCCAGGGGTGATGGACAGAGTGTGTGGGGTCTAGGTCAGCACCACATATCCAGTGGATCCTAAAATAAGAAGAAAACAGCACAAGTTTAAATATTATGTTGTGGTTTTTGATTTATATACCAAAATATTTTATTTTAAGACAGGATTCAGGATTTGCATGAAGGGACTCTTTAGAATTCATCTGTATCATCCATCTCTTCCAATGTGAGAACATCATCAAGATCAAAAGCCATTGCTCGTAATTTTCTTCCTGTCAAAGAGCTAACTAGCATATTCCGCCCCTGAATGTTGAGCCATAAGAACTGATGTGTGCAAAGAACACATGGGTGCAGCAGGAGGGACAGGAAGCTCACCCTCCCCCCATTTCCCTTCCCGGTCTCCCCTGTCCTTACCAGGGATCCAGAGCATCAGCAGCCCCAGGAACTGAGCAGCAAGCCTCATTCTGAGAAGCTGAAGTCACAGTCAAGGCTAGGATAGAGCTGAGCTTTTATCTCAGTGGTACAGGAAGGTCCTCCCTGGAGTAACATGCAAATGCCCTGGTGGGTGCATTAGAGTGGAAAGAGTGAAGGGCAGGGTAGGAGCCTGTTTATGGCTCAGGTGAGTAAGACCATCTGTGTATCTGGAGGAACCCCATGGAGATAGAGTCCACTCTGTGTGCAGGGTGAGCGCTGACTCCTACTGTGAAAGTGTGAACTTGTGAGGAGGACAAGGCTCACATGGCTGCGCCCATAACATAGAACCAGAGACCCCGGAGGTGCAGTTGTGTGTTATCCTGAGCCACTGCTGGGGAAGAGTCTGCCTGGCTTAACTGCCTCATGGTCTCTGAAAAGGAAGAAAGGCTTCCCACTTCACCAGCATTGATCTTTGAAATTCTCTACTTTGAATTGCATGGGCTGGAGCTAGCACAGTGCTCCTACTACCTCCTCTAAGAAGGTGAACTATTAGAACATTAACCATTATAACATTCTTATAACTTTTATAACATTACCTTACAAAAAGCTAATATTTGTCTATCTTTACTGTAAACTAACAGTTTACTTAGTAGATCCAACTTGATAAATCCATCATTCTAAAGTTTTGCAGTCTGACGTCTCACATGCACCTCAGTATCCTGATATCGTATTCACAGACTATATCTGTTTTGGAAGATCCTTGAGGTAATCTCTCCTTCATCATTTCCAGCTCCACTAGGCCTCCTCCCCTTGTTGGCCCAATACCCTTTTCTTCCATCTCCAGATCCAGCCCTTCCCCATCATCACCTCTCTCTCCTCTGCTTTCTCAATGTCCTCACTGATAAAGCTTGTGGACTCTCCCTTCCAGTGCTCCAAGCTGAAGTAATAAAAACATTTAATATTTTGGGCGAGGAATTGTTGTGTCCATTTGGAACAATGTGCTACTTAGTCCCAGTCCTGCTCATTTGAAATTAGAATTGAGACCCAGTGAGGGGCAGAGGGACACAGCGGTGACGAGGGGTCTCATAGACCACTTCTAATGGTCTAAGTCACCCAAAAGAGTTTCTAGTTCTGTGCATTTGCTGGCTTTCCAAACTGGCTTAGTCTGCAGGTGTCTGTGAGAGAAACAGAGGCGTGTTGTGTGTTTCCCAGGTGAGGGTAATAGGTGGTATCAGGTGTTGGTGAGATCCTGTTACATGGACAAATTCACACATAGTCTGTTGATAAGCAACCTCTTTCCATGTTATTCTCCTTTCCTTGTAACTAGAGGAAAAAAACACCTACGTGACAAGGTAGTGCCTCTTGGACTCTGAAGAGGAAGAAAGGATTCCCACCTCACACGTATTCATCTGTAATATTCTCTCCCTTGCACAGCATGGACTGGGGCAAGCAAAGTGCTTCAACCTCTTGCTCCAAGAAGGTCAAATATAATATTAGATAAATGTTAGCAGAAGGCTTTTCCTTGAATACGTGGATAAACTGTGAAAGCCTCAAGTGCAAAAGAATTGGCCAACATAAATGAACATTTTTCTCAGCTAGAGATCTCATATATTTGTTGAAGGCAAGGGGAAAATGCAGAAACAATTATACCTAATATAGTGAATATAAATAACTTGGACACTAGTTTTAAGAATGTTTGAATATTTCATCACAAATATCTTCATAGAGATATGTGTCAGCAATGTATATGTATGTTTAAGTAGATCTGTAAGAATATACATGCATTTATACCCACACAATTAAAACATTTGCAAGGAAAGAATTCCCCTGAGGTCTCAAAGAGAATGAACAGGGTATAATTTGATATTACTGGGTTCTGAATGGTCCGTAAAATTATGTCCATATCTGTGTTTTGAAATGGATAAGTGCAGCTACTGTCCATAGTTTCAATGTAAGTTCTATATGTCAGACTAGCAAGACAGAATCTAGTGCTTTAATGTTAACTGGGAAGTAGAATCCATGACTGACAGTTTTCCTACTTTCATCCAGAGCTGTTCAGGGACATCAGTTGCAGGCTTCCTTCCTCCCAAGCTGTGAGAGGAGAAGCCTGGGCTTTTGTCATCCACAAGTCTGTTGCCCTTTCTTGGCAGCCCAAGGAGGGTCACTGTGGAAATTTGGTTTCTGGTAAGGTACATCAAAGGGAATTCTTTTATAGTCACTTTCAATATGAATACAAGACTCCCTAGGTACCTTTATCATGGGGTTGCCTTTGTTTTCTGTGTCACTTGGAGGAGTTGGTGCATCTATATGTCTTCATTTCTGGATTCTGAATTTCAGGCCCTGTTTACATCTGCACCACCCAAATAAGCACCAGTGAATGAAATGACACAAAACAAATTTCTGCTCAATGGAATAATCACAAAGTCCAGGTCTGAAATATGGAAGATGTAGAGGATGGAAGATCTTGTGAGAAGCTGGGTTGGGGAAATGAGGCTGCTCTCCTTTTCTTGCCCTTGGGAATTAGGAAGTTTCTCAAACCACAGACAGCTTGGCTGTGTATATTAGTACGTTCCAGTTGTCCTAGGTAAAATTGGAATCCAATATGAAGAATTGAAGATCTTCACACATTTTTAATAAACAAAAATTAACCAGATTGCCAATCCTTTCTAAAATCCTCAAGCATTTACCAAGATTTTGATTGAAATTTTGCTGGATAACTTAAATTATATTCTATTAACCAGCATTATTTCAGTGCTCTTAGAATAGTTCTGTTGAAATAAAGTTTTGAAAAGACAAAATATTGTCTCACATTACCTATTGAAAGAAAAAGAGAACTAGAGATCATATTAGGGAAACAAAAGATTAAAACACATTTCATCGTTTATGTCTGCTTGAGACTGAAGTTTTCACATGAATGAGCTATACTGCATGCAACATACACTGAGATGTCAATTTTTCACAGCTGATTAATGACATCGTGGTTTTGTTTTTTTAGTTTCCTGGAGTTTTTCCATAATGTGAAGTTCGTATTTTGTTTCTTCCATGCACTTTCACAATCCCCTAAATTAGAGTCTGGGCAGAGCCCTTGTCATTACATCCATTCCTTCCATCCCTACTCTAACTCTGTTTTTGAGGAATCTGTGACTGGTGTGTGGCTCTGTGTCTATGGCCCTTCAAACACTATTTGTATGAATTGTTGAGGATTCAGATGTCAGCACCCTGCTCCGGAGAGGCTCTCACATGGGGCCCTCATCCATGAGGCCATATCCAGCCAATTTCAAGGCTGGCAAATTCTATAGTTCCCCAACGCAGGATGTTGGAAGACTGTCTTTGGCAGTGTTGGTCTGTACCTATGATTCCCAAGGAATCTTGTTTCCTCTCCCTGTTCCCAGTTTTCTTGGGGCTCTCTAGTTTCTAATAGTTGTGGGCAGGAGTATTTGTATTCTCTTTGGTTTCTATTTTTCTTAGGTTCTTTCTGAGTCCCCTGAATGTAGGGTTCAGCTGGGTTCTGCACAGAGTGAGTTCTAGTTCTGTCTTCTGTCTCTCTAACCCAGGCAAAGGGTTGAACCTGGAGCCCAAATGTTTGCTGTGTTATTTATCAGCTTCAGGAATAGAAGCAGTGTAGGAGCTCAGACATTATTTTCTCACAAAAAATAAGAAATAAGCTAAAAAATTTACACTTTCTCTTTATAATTTCCCCCTTTTCTTCCTTCTTCCTGCCTGTGCTTTCCTTTCCTCTCTTTTGCCTGAGGTGTTTTCTTTGGCTAATTTTTATTTTTGCATTGTTGTCCTGAGTTTTGCATTATGTCACCTGGCTTGTTGATTGGTATTACTTGGTTCTGATTTTGGTAAAAGACAACCCATTTAAATGTATTGGTTTAAAACTGAAGCCCTTCTGTATATAATCTAGCTGTCTGTCATTTGTGAGCCTCTAATTTGATCTCTGAGCTTCTAATATCCCTTCTGCGTCTTTCTTGACCTACAAATCCATGGTCCATAATGATTTTGTTGTCTCTGGGTTTACACCAGCCACTGCCTATGCGATTTGCTGGCTTATTTGCTGGTTCATTCACATCATGCCTCTAGGACCAGTCCACTTGCTCTGATTCTATAAATGAGTCTTTGCAATGAGAGCTGAGCTGCAGTAAGCAGGGAGGAGCAGCCAGATGGTGTCACATACCCAGGTCCTCAGATCTTGTTCTCTTGAAGTCTGGTGAGAAACAAGCTCTGCATTGCTTTCTGAGTTGAAACACAAACTTAAGAAGTGGTGGGTAACCACTCTTTTCTATATGAACTCTATTGTGCTGATTGTACAGCAATAGAAACAACATTTTCAATGACTCCTTTCACTGTTAATATGGTACAGGATCTGTGTGTGTTCACGTATTGGCTTGATATGGGGACACTATGATGACCCATTGTCTGTGCTTCCTTGCCATGCCTGCTGGGGAGAGGGTCTTCCTCACCTCCATGTCCAGCCAGGGTCTTTCCTGGAGCAGCAGCAATAAGAACTTCTTAGCCTGGCAAGTGCTGAAACAGGGCCAGCTCCTAAATTGCTCACCTAATGGACACCTAAGCTACTCACCTATTGGCATCGTCCAGGAAACCTGGGTCCTCTCATGGTTCTTGGGCACTGGGCCTGAGTCAGATTTTGCTCTCACCATCATCCTCCAGATGTGGCAAATGAACACTCTCAGCAGTGTTATATCTGTCTTCCTATCGTGATTCATCCAGAAGCACACACTCCTCTCAGGGCCTCATCAGCTGTCTCTCCTCCTTTCTAAAAGACCCTGTGCCCTGACTTCCTCGTTAGAAGGTCTGTCGAGCTCATCCAAACATTCAGTTCCTTACATCCTTGGCTGTGGAAGTATTATATAGGGAAACTCACTAAAGATTTCTGCATTCTTGTCTATTTTTACTGTAAACTAAACAGTTTACTTAGTGGATACAATGTGACAAGTCCATCATCTCAGTTTTGTCTTCTGATGTCTCACGTATGCCTCGGTGTTCTGAAATCAATATATTCACTGGCTGAATCTGTATTTGGAAGATCCAGGAGGAAATCTCTGTTTTACACTTTCCTGCTCCTTGAAGCCTCCTGCACTCCTTGTCCCATGAGCCTTTTCTTCCATCTTTAGAGCCAGCAGTTTCCCAGAATCACCTCTCTCTCATTGGCTTTGCCAGGGATGCTGATGGATGGAGGTCTGGTGCCATCTCAAACCTGGAAATAGGTTCCCCTCCAAGTCCCTATTTCCATCTGCCTCCCACTGTTGCTTCTGTCTGCCTTCCCATTGTAAGAGACATCACTGAATATTCTCTAACACCTCATTTCCAAACATATGGAAATCTTTGATTTTGTTTATCTGTCTCAGCTCATGTCCAATATGGCAGACAAACTTACTTGTTCTGGTCCTAAGTCAGTCACTGTTGCTTAGTGTGGATCTGGCTTGCACTTCCCCAGTGCTGTGATCTGAGGCTCCTTATCCCCTCTGGGCTCTGACAGGATACCGGAGATGTGCAAGGTGAAGTCAAACACTTAATAAAAGGACAGGCCTAAACTATTTCCATCTAATCATTTCAGCCTTATTCATTTTTTGCTTCTGTGATTTGTGTTTATAGAAATTGCAGTGTTGAAAAGAACCTCTTAAAGTCAGCCTTGTCCTTCTGCTCTTCCTGAGTCAGAGGCCTCAAGAAAGCACAGGTCCTCGCTGCTCTGCTGTCTTCCTCACTCTCAGTCCTGGGTAGAGGCCACAGCTGCACTTTGCACTTCTGAGTTCTTCAAACTCTACCTCTCACAGGGACTCAGACTGTGCAGTTCTGCTCTCCAGACACAGCACAGAGGGCAGCTGGGCCTCCCCAGCCAGGGAGGTTTGTGTTCGGGGCTGTATCACTGTGGGAGGAGCATGTGTACCTTGGTAACAGTAATAAATTCCAGCATCCTCAGGCTCCACCCTGCCGATTCTGAGTGTGAAATCTGTGCCTGCCCCACTGCCACTGAAGCTGTCTGGGATGTCTGAATATCGGTTGGAAACTTGGTAAATCAGGCCTCTTGGAGCCTGGCCTGGCTTGTGTACCATCCAGTACAAGTAAGTGTTTCCATTACTGTGTAAGAGGCTCTGACTGGCCCTGCAGGAGATGGAGGCCGACTCTCCAGGGGTGATGGGCAGAGTGTGTGGGGTCTGGGTCAGCACCACATCTCCAGTGGATCCTAAAATAAGAAGAAAGAAGTGCAAGTTTAAATTTTCACTATTATTTTGGTTTACATACAAAAAATAATTTGATTTTAAATCAGGATCCAGGAGTGAATGAAGTAACTATCTAGAATTCACCTGTAACATCTGTCTCTTACAATTCAAAAACACCATGAAGATCACAAGACCTTGCTTATAATCTTCTTCCTTTCAAACCCCTAACTAGCATATTCCGTGTACGGAAGGATGAGACATGTGAACTGAGGTGTGCGGAGAACACATGGGTGCAGTAGGTAGGACAGGAAGCTCACCATCCCCCTCTTTCCCTTCCTGGTCTCCCCTGTCCTTACCTGGGATCCAGAGCATCAGCAGCCCCAGGAGCTGAGCAGGAAGCCTCATTCTGAGAAGATGAAGTCACAGGCAAGGCTAGGATAGAGCTGAGCTTTTATCCCAGTGGTACAGGAAGGTCCTCCCTGGGGTAATATGCAAATGCCCTGGTGGGTGCATTAGAGTGGAAAGAGTGAAGGGCAGGGTAGGAGCCTGTTTATGGCTCAGGTGAGTAAGACCATCTGTGTATCTGGAGGAACCCCATGGAGATAGAGTCCACTCTGTGTGCAGGGTGAGTGCTGACTCCTACTGTGAAAGTGTTAGTTTGTGAGGAGGACAAGGTTCACATGGCTGTGCCCCTAATACACCACCAGAGACCCCAGGTATGCAGCAGTGTGTCATCCTCAGTCAGTGCTGGGGCAGAAGGCACCTTGCTTAACTGCCTCTTGGCCACTGAAGTTGAAGAAACGATTCCCATGTCATCAGCATTGATTTTTGAAATTCTCTATTTTGAACCGCATGAACTGGAGCTAGCAGAGTGTTTCTACTGCCTCCTCTAAGAAGGTGAAGTATTATAACATTCGGCTTATGTTAGGGGAAATCTTTGTGTGGACTTAGTGGAGAAATTCTGCGAAAGCACTCAAGTAAAAAAAAAATTAAGAAAGATTGTTCTTGGGTAGAAAGCAGTTTAAGTGTGTTGAAGGCAAGAAGAAAATGCAAAAATAATTATAGCTAATAGAGTGAACATGAAATCCTGCATGCTAGTATATAAGATTTTTGAATATCTTGTCATGATTATCTTCACATAGATATATGTCTCAAAGTATGTATCCATGTGTTGATTAATCAAAACGTTTGCAAGGAGGAAATTCTGTTCAGATCTTATAGAAAATGAACAGGGTATAATTTATATTATTTCTTTCTGAATGAGCTCTAAAATTTCTGTGTATATCTACATTTTTAAACCAATAAGGATAGCTCCTGCCCAGTGTTTAAATGGAAAGTCTCTATGTCAGACTAGAAGACAGAATACAGTGTTTTTAATATGAACAAGTAATTAGAATGCATGACGGACATTTTTCTTAACTTCATCCAGAGCTGCTCAGAGGTAGCAGTTGCAGGCTTCCTTCCCCCACAGCTGTGAGAGAAGAAGCCTGGGCTTTTGCCATCCATAAGTCTGTTGCACTTTCCCGCCAGCCACAGGACAGCCACTGTGGAAAGCTGGTATGTTGGTAAGGTGAATAATTGAGAATTCTTTCATATTCACTGGCAATATGAATGAAAGTGCCTCTAGGTATACTTATCTTCTGGTTGTGTTTGTTTTCTCTTTTAAAATTTAGTTTATTGGTACTTTTTAAATCTACAGTACAGTCATATTCATCATTGGGATCTTGTACCTTTACATGACAGGTCTTGGTTCTCATTTTTTCCCCATTTCCCTCTGTCCCTTTACCCCCTCCACCATTGCCTATTTACAAAGACTTTGTTTCCATTTTTTCTTTTCTCATACTTATTCTTTTCCCTTATTTCCTTTCCCCTATCCTTCCATTTTCCTAATGGTTGCCTTTGTTTTCTGTGTAGCTGTGTGGAGCTGGTACTTTTATGTTTGGCATTTCTGGATTCTAAAGGCCCTGTTCTTCATGTCCTTAACCCAAATAAGCTGTAGTCAATGAAATGAAACAAAACAAAACACATTGCACCTCACTGGAACAGTCAGAAGTTATCGTTCTAATGTTTAAGAAAGACATAGAGGACGTAACCACTGTTAGAAGCTGAGTTGGGCATATGGTTCAGCTTTCATGTTTTACCCTTGGGAATGAGGAAGTTTCTCAAACCACAGACACCTTTTCTATGTATATTTATAATTCCAGCAATGCTAGGTAAAATTTGAATCTACTTTGAATAATTTAAGAGCTTTACACATTTTTAATAGATTTAAAAAAAGTCAAACACGTTGCAACTCATTTCTAAAATCTTCAAGTATGTACAAAGTTTTTGATTGAAATTTTGCATGATAACTTAAATTGCATGCATATTCCCCTATAGGAGATTACTCAAAATAGTACTTAAAGGAAAAATTCCTTTCAAACCTCTTTTCTTTTTTTTTTTTCTGATGACCCACGAATAAGAGGCGGCTCTCACCTCCTATTCCCCGCTGGACGGGGTCCCCCCAGAGAGCCGCAAAATCCTAGGCCCTCTTTTTGTTTTTTTGAGACCAGCCCTCACTGTAAAGCTCAAGATGGCCTTTTGTTCACTGACCAACCCTGGCTGGCCTCAAACCTGCAGCAATCCTCCTGCCTCAGCCTTGGGAATACTGGATTACAGGTCAGCACCAAGCTTCCCTTGAAATCTTATGCAAAATAAAAGGGGATTTCATGCATCACGAGTGCCCTAGGAAGTCTCAGGTGTTTTCTCTCTGTTCACTTTGCAATTTACTTAGAGCCCACTTCTCAGTGCATAGCAGTTGTGGGAAGGAGAGCTCCTACTTTCTCTTTGGTTCACACTGCACTGAAATGGAGCCCTTCTCAGCCCAGGTTAATGAGGTTCTCAGGGTTCCCTCTGAGTGAGTTCTGGACGTGTGTTTTGCTCTCTGGCCCAAGTGCAGGATGAACTGGAGCTCAGCTGTGTTCTGGGGTCTTCAGCAGCTTCAGGATGGAAGTGGCTTCAGAGCTCAGTCACTTTGTGGGTCATAATTAGCCAAACATGGTTCTAAATTTAACATATTTCTTTTCTATTTTTCCTCTCCCCATTTTCCTGCCTCTCCATTCCTCTCTTCTTTCCTTGCTCATGATTCTCTTTCATTAGAGTTTCTTTCTTGTGATGTTTTCCAGAGTTTAGTTATTTCTCTAGAACTGTCCATCTGAGGAAGCTTGGTTATCTTTTCTAAAAACACAACCCATTAAATTTGTGTTTGATTTTAATCACTGGTCCTTTATGTAGCCTCGTCCAGGCCCAGCGCATGGACTCTGGTTCTATAGTGAGACCTTCCAATGAGAGCTCAGCTGTGCAAGGTGGGAGAATAAATAGTGTCAGAGGACCCCCTCCTCAGTCCTGTTTCTCTGAGTCTCTAGTGAGAAGTAAGGGCTGCATTCCTTTGAGAGAGACAATCTAGAGTGGGAAAAATAATTAGAAGTATAGTGGGTCAATCTTGCTCTTTCCTGTGTGAATCGTTTTCCATAGTGACTTAGAATACTACTGTGAATGACTGGTAAATGACACATTTCTATGCACATATGGTAAAGTGTGTGCAGATGGGTACGGCCCTGTGTATTCGCATTGATGGGCCTCTGGTGACAATATGACGACTCAGCCTCTGTGTTCTCTGTCTGTGCCTGAAGGAGAGCTGGTCACCATGAACTACAAGTCCGGCCAGAATCTGCTGTAGAGTCTCAACCACATGGACCACTCTGCCTGGTGCTATCAGAAACTGCTCACCACTGGGCACACCCCTGGGAATCTGGGGTCCCTCACCATTTCTATGGCAGTGAGTCTAGAAGATTTCACTGTCACTATCACCAGCCTCCAAGCTGAAGGTGTGGCAGATTATTACTGCCAACAGGGTTATACTCGTTTTCCCAACATGATTCATGCTGGAGCACAAACTCCTCTCAGTGTCTCTCCTGCTGTTCACCATCCATGTGGCCCAGCAGTTGCACACTCTCTTCAGCTGCATAAAGGACTCTGTCCCCTCCCTCTTGATAAGAAGATATCCAGGGATCAGCAGCCAAGCCAAGGAGCCTTGTACTCCTGACATCTTTTACTTTGAAAGATTTTCCCAGAAAAACTCAGTAAGGACTTCTGCATTAATTTTCTATTTCTATAATAAGATTTAGGCTGAAGTTAGGGCTTGAACATGCAAAAGTCATCATTTTACAGTTCAGAAGTCGGAAGTCCAAGTCAGGTCTCAGTGAGCTCAAGTCAGGATGCCGTGAAGATCCATTCACATGTGGAGGCCCTAAGAGGGAATCTGTCCTTCTGCAGCTTCTAGAGGTGTCCCAATGCCATTGTCCTTCATTGTATTATCTAGCAAAGTTCACCTCTTCACTCCCTTCCAGACTCACACTTGTCCGTGCAGAGTCCCTATGTGCTTCCCAGATGTTATCTCTGAGAACTGGGTCCACACTAATGAAGGGTGTGATTCTGTGATCCCCAAATCCTACTTCCAAGTATTTCCACCTCAAATGCTAATACAGTTCTGTGTCTGAGGAGGGGAAAGCTTTTGCCATTATGGGAACAATGTGCCATCTAATACCATTCATGCATCCACTTTAGGTTGGAGAGAAGCATGACCTGCACTTTGCGGCACAGAGATGCAGCGAGGAAGACGAGCATCTCAGACCCCTGACAATTGTCTAAGTTCTCCCAAGGGCCTTAGGGTGTCTTTGCTGGGAAATGGGCTTTCTGTTCTCGCTTGGTCTGTGGTGTCCACTAGAGAATCAGGCGTGTAGCGTTACCAGGGAGGAGCACATGGAGGTGTGGCCTGTGCCATGTGCCGGTGTGGCGGGAGGCACCAAGACGATACCTCCTAGGAGTGAGACATCTACAGAGTCAGAGCAGTGGGAAGAATGGATGCGCATTCTAAGCAATTAGAGGAGCAAACACTTTTCCCTGGAACAGGCCAGCAGTTTAAAGAGCTTGTGATGTGCACATTAAAGGAGACATGCGGAGGAGCACCTGAAAGCTGTGGAGCATTTATGCAAGGTGCAGGCAGCAGCATGGGTCAGGCCTGCGTGTGCTGAGTGCAGGTTGACTACAATGTGTTCCTGCTAATGTCCTTGGGTGTCGGATCTGTCCTGTAACCTGAATATGGCTGTGGATTCATAGTTGTGAAGGTGTCAAAATCAATAGAAATATATTTTGAAGAATGTGGCTTTTCACAAATATAAAATTTACCCCTACCAACCTACCCCAAATAGAAAGAACATCTGTGATTATGCATAAGCTGTAGCCCGGAGCTTCTTGGAATCCAGTAAAAGAAAAAAGTATTAAGGTACACATTTCTTATCTGGGAAATACTTTCAGGTCTTATTTTTGGCTAATAGTTTTTGTTGTACAAAGGCTGAAGATTGTTGTTGTGACAGGCAGTGCCTAGGAGCTGGGAAGTATTGAGTTGGGCATATTTTCAATTATAGTTTTATAGGAAATTTACAAAGATTGTTTTCTGTCCAAATGGTGACTGTGTACAGACAGCATGATATGGTGAGGCTGTCGTGTTGCCCGTGGCTCAGCAGAACCACGTACGAGGTGGCCAGAGAGTGGGACTTGATCTTTTAACCAGCTTTGCCATTCTTGGCTTCTGTGTTGGCCTCGGGTGGAGACATCTGAAAACTCCTGATGTCCAGGTCGAGGGCAGAGAATCAAAGGAGTCGTTTCTGGGTGTGGCTGAAGACTGGTTCTTTCTTCTTTCATTTATTATTGTATGATGTTTAAAATTGGCCCCAGGCTCTCCACATGCTAGGGAAGTGCTGTGACACTGAGGTCCATCTGCAGCCTCAGTATTGGGATTTTCCTGAGCTCTTCAAGGAGACCAGTATGATGCTGTGACTGTTCTCCACTGCCTGTGCACCTTACCAGGACTCATTTTCTCTGTCTATTCCCTGGGTCTGCATTTTGGACTCTGATAGGCTGAATTCATTTCCCCCTCAAGGCCTCATGATTCCTCACTTCCCTGCCAGTTGCCTTTGCCACTGCTAATCAAGTTGAGCTCCTTCCCCACTGTGACTCTGGCCCCATGAGTGACTGTTGCATTTTCCCTGAGAAATCTGGGCCCCAAAAGGTAAGAATTTAACCCTGAATATCTGTCATCACTGATTCAGACTGGAAGCCCTGCATTTTCAAACATGACTCACAGTGTTCCCAGGGCCAGTCTCCTCAGTGAGGATGTGAGTCTCACATTGTAAACACCCATGTCCTACTAGTCCCTGATATGTGGGACTGGCCATGTTATGGGAAGGGAGGCACTGACTTTTGGTGTCAAATTTAAGAAAGTGATCAAATCTCAGTCACTCACATGAAGAGTTCTTAATGCAATCCAAAATCGTGCAAAGAATGACTCACATGGGAAAAGTCTGAATTGTAAGTGAAAACAAGATGTATCATATGAATAGACAGGGACTGTTTGATATTGTGGTGATAGGGAGTTTTTAAGATTCTTGGATGCACTATGCTTGTTTTTTTGCCACTAGGTGCAGTCAGTGGCTGGGTTGAGAGTATGCTGCAAGCTCATATCGCAAAATAGTTATAGCAGAAGGCATGAGAGTTTCTGTTCTATGCAGAATGGCTTGTGTGCTGCACTTGGCTTGAATAGAGGTGGGTGTGAGGGTTGATGGCCATAAGTGCAAGAGCACTGGATCACCTTTGGTGAGCAGTGGAAATGATCCTGATCAAAATGTTCTCTGTGAGCCTGTTTTCAACATGTAGAGTGAAAAAAAAAATGGACCGATTAAGTGTCTAGAACCTGTGAGATTTAACACTTTGAGATATTGATGGTAGTTCTGAAGTCATTGAGCTAGATCAAACTATCGTTAGCAAAATCTTACAATATGTATTATTTTGAAAGAGGATGAACAATTGCGCTTGGAACTTGCAGTGCAAAAATTTTACCAGCAGATGGCAGCTCAAGCAGAGTTCATTGAAAGCAACTTTTCCTGTCTTCCACCTGATCAGGGAGAGTTGGATCTCACAAGTGAAACTGTTTGGACCATTGTATAAACATCCCTTCCAATAGAACATTTCCCTGGGTATAGAAGTTTTGTTTAAATGTTGTTTTTCAGTGCTTTCTCCATGCTGTCTGAGCTCTTCTGTGCACCCTCCTACTTCCCATCCTCCTCCCTCCCTTCCTGCCTCTTCCCATTCACTCTGCCTCACTTCCTTCCTTTTTCTCCCAGCCTCCTCTCTGTTTTAGTTTTGAGAATGTTTCACCACTTTCCAAGGTTGTCAATATGAGGTTTCTAACTCCATTTCAATTTATTTTGATATAATACAGAAGCATTTTAAATACATCTCTCAGTCTCAAGTTTTACAACCTGTGGATTGATGTTAGAGCTTCCAAAGTGACTTCTCCAACCATTAGCCAAGTTGCTGCACTTTCTGTGATGTTCTTCTTGGCCCCGACACGTCTCAGATGCTTTCCCAGCCCACAGCCCATGCGATGGGCTTCTTCATGTGCTCACTGCTTTGCCTTTGCCCCCGCAGGCCCCATCTACAGCTCGGATTTTATATGCAAGTCTTTTCTGTGAGAAGTCAGCGGCATCAGGCAGGCAGGTGCAGCAAGATGGCGTCACGGACTCTGGAGCTCTTATGCCTGTTCTTCTGGGTCTCTGGTGGTGATACATTTAAGCAGTATAATCTCATGGTAGTTATATCGTTCTTAGACCAGAACACACAATTTTAGGGTGTGGTGCACAATAATGATTCTTTTCAACATGAACTCACTCACATGGTGACTCACAACATTGTTGGAAAGCATTTTAATTATGTATTTCAATTTGTATATGATAAAATTGTGGGTGTGTTTATGTGTAATTAAAATGTGTTTTTAATTGCCGGTAGCAGTAGGGACATGGTGAGGACCCAGTGTCCAGACTCCCTCCCTCTCTCCAGGAAGACAGACACAGAAATCCAAGTCCAGCCAGCTGTGTGTGGTGTCACACTCTGTAATCTCAGCACAAGGGAATTTGAGGCAGGAGGATTGTTATGAGTTCGTGACCAGCCTGGGTTACATAGTGAGTTCCAGTAAAGTCTTGGCTATATAGTGAGACCCTGTTTCAACACCCACCCCCCAAATACTCCAGCCAAACTAACAACATTACTTAGCCTGGTACTAGCAGAAGCTAGGAGGAGGTGTCCTACTGCTCCCCTCCTGGGATCCATCTGGGCCCTGGTTCCCTTCGTGATTCATTGACCATGAATGTGGGGCAGAATTCACTCCTAGTAGCAGTGGCCTCAGGGTGAGGATTTGTCAGAGAGATGCTGCCAGTGTGTTCATAGCTCTCCTCCCACAGGGCTTCAGCCTGGCACACAAGCCTCCCCCCAGGTCCTGGGATCAGTGGGTTTGCTGCACCAGCTGCCGCCTCCTCACATAGCAATGAATTGCAGCTTTCTTGGTGCTGTGAGAATCGCATTTCTGTATTCCTTCCATTGCAGGGTTTGCAGGGTGCAGCAAAACAAGACAGGCTTGTTTTTATTTTTCGTATTCCCTTATCACGGGAGGTTATGAAAAATGATGTGTTCATCTCTTAGGGAAATTGTTAGTTTTCTGTTCGCAGAAACATAGGCATTCCACAATCATACATAGGTATATAATGTGGAGCTAGTTTAGCCAGTTTTCAACTCTTACAATAATGTAGGAAAACAAAACATTAGAAATGATAGAGAAAATCCTGTGAGATAGAAGATAAAAGAAAATGAAATGAAAAATAAATTGAAGAAGGAAAATTGGGGAAAAATAGATTCAGATAATATAATGTCTGAAAAAGAAATGTCAGCTTTTGATGATATTTCTGTATTCCCAAAATGAGCACAGAGACTGGGTTGGATAGGATATATGTGGGAGTGGAGGGAAAAGAGAAAAGGGAGAGATTTCTAGGTAGAAAAGGAGTGTGGTCTTTGTAGAGATTCTGTCCAATATATAAACCAGGGGAAAGCTTTTGTTAGAAAACCGAAGTAACAAGTTTTGGTGAAGGAGAACACGACGGGTCCATGTGAAACACTGTAGACCACAACATTTAAAACTCATTTGCAGTTGTTTATAAATGTTTGCCCGTTTCATACACTCTAATGTAGAAAAAATTAGAAAATCAAAGCTTAGCGTAGTTGTAGAAGAAAAGCACGGGGAGGGTGGGGATACTGTGAGAGTGTGGGGCAGGGGAGAAGGAGGAGAACGGGGGAGGGACTCAGGTGGACACTGAGAGAGGAACTGGGACCCTGAGCACAATTAGGGAGCCAGCAAATACACTGATGTGAGAAACACCGCGATGCTCCCTGGCTGTGTCTCCGGGAACTCTCCATCCTGTGCTGGGTCCCTAAGCAGAATGGTGCCCTTTGTCTCTGACCTTGGGGGTCACTGGTCCTAACTCAGTCACTGTTGCCTGGTGTCATATTTCCAGGGAGTCATGACAGGATGCCACAGATGTGTACGCTGAAGTACAAAGCTTAAAAAAATTATAGACTGAAGCTATTTTCATCTAATGATTTCATGCCCACTGAGTCTGTGATTTGCATTAATACAATTTCAGAAAAGCACAGAATTTGCAGCGTCCAAAGGAGTCAGGTTGGTTCTTTCTCTCTTCCTGAGTCAGACGCCTCAAGAAAGCACAGGTCCTTGCTGCCCTGCTTTCTTCCTCGCTCTCAGTCCTGGGCAGAGGCCACAGCTGCACTTCGTAGTTCTGAGTTCTTCAACCTCTTCCTCTCACAGGGACTCAGACTCTGCAGTGCTGCTCCCCAGTCACAGCACAGAGGGCTGCTGGGCCTCCCCAGGCAGGGAGGTTTGTGTTCCGGGCTGAATCACTGTGGGAGGAACATGTATACTTTGTACATAGTAATAAATTCCAGCATCCTCAGGCTCCACCCTGCTGATTCTGAGTGTGAAATCTGTGCCTGCCGCACTGCCACTGAACCTGTCTGGGATGCCTGAATGCCGGTTGGAAACTAGGTAAATCAGGCCTCTTGGAGCCTGGCCTGGCTTGTGTACCATCCAGTGCAAGTAAGTGTTTCCATTACTGTGGAGGAGGCTTTGGCTGGCCCTGCAGGAGGTGGAGGCGACTCTCCAGGGGTGATGGACAGAGTGTGTGGGGTCTGGGTCAGCACCACATCTCCAGTGGATCCTAAAATAAGAAGAAAGAAGTGCAAGTTTAAATTTTCATTATGAATTGCATTTATATGCAGAAATATTTGATTTTAAGACAGGATCCAGGATGTGAAGGAAGAGATGTCTTCCAATGTGAGAATATCATAAAGACCTAAATCCCTTGTATCTAATCTGTGTGTCAAAGAGCCAACCAGAATATTCCCCAACCTGAAGGATGAGTCATTGGAATGGATGTGTGGACAGAACACATGGGTACAACAGGAGGGACAGTAAACTCACCCTCCCCCCATTTCCCTTCTTGGTCTCCCCTGTCCTTACCAGGGATCCAGAGCATCAGCAGCCCCGGGAGCTGAGCAGGAAGCCTCATTCTGAGAAGCTGAAGTCACAGACAAGGCTAGGATAGAGCTCAGTTTTTATCTCAGTGGTACAGGAAGGTCCTCCCTGCGGTAATAAGGAAATGTCCTGGTGGATGCACTGAGTGAAGGGCAGGGTAGGAGCCTGTTTCTGGCTCAGGTGAGTAAGACCATCTGTGGATCTGGAGGAACCCCATGGAGATAGAGTCCACTCTGTGTGCAGGGTGAGCGCTGACTCCTACTGTGAAAGTGTGAACTTGTGAGGAGGACAAGGCTCACATGGCTGCGCCCATAACATAGAACCAGAGACCCCGGAGGTGCAGTTGTGTGTTATCCTGAGCCACTGCTGGGGAAGAGTCTGCCTGGCTTAACTGCCTCATGGTCTCTGAAAAGGAAGAAAGGCTTCCCACTTCACCAGCATTGATCTTTGAAATTCTTTCCTTTGAATTGCATGGGCTGGAGCTAGGAATGTGCTTCTACTGCCTCCCCTGAGAAGGTGAACTATTATAACATTAGGCATATGTTAGAGGACATCTTTTTTGGACCTAGTGGATAAACTCTGTGAAAGCACTGAAGTGCAAAAGAACTTCTAAAAATAAAGATTCATCTTGGGAAGAAAGCAGTTTGAATTTGTTGAAGGCAAGAGGAAAGTGCGAAAATAATTATATCTATTACAGTGAATATATTATCCTGGATGCTAGTATATAAAATTTTTGAATATCTTTTCATGATTTTCTACACATAGATATATGTCTCAAAGTAGGTTAGCATATGTTCATGTAGATCTGTAAGTGTGTACACACACTTACACCCACACATCAATCAAAACACTTACTAGAGGAGAATTGTCTTTAGTTCTTATAGGAAACGAACAGGGTATAATTTGATATTATTGCTTTCTGAATGATCACTAAAATTTCTGTGCACATCTACCTTTTTAAATAAACAAGGGCAACCATTGCCCATAGTTTAAATGGAAAGTCTATATGTCAGACTCAAAGATAGATTGTTGTGTTTTAATGTCAAAAAATAAATAGAATCCCAGACTGACTTTTCCCTAGCTTCACCCAGAGCTGCTGAGAGACATCAGTTGCAGGCCTCCTTCCTCCCAAGCTGTGAGAGGAGAAGCCTGGGCTTTTGTCATCCACAAGTCTGTTGCACTTTCTTGCCAGCCAAAGGACAGCTACTGTGGAAAGCTGGGTTTTGGTAAGGTGTATTATTGAGAATTCTTTCATATTCATTGGGAATATGACTAAGAGTGTCTAGGTATCTTTATCTTCTGGTTGCATTTGTTTTCTTTTTTTGCTCTGTCACTGAGTGTATTGATACTTTTTAAGTCTACCGCACAGTTCCATTCATCATTGGTATCTTGTACCCTTACATGACAGATCTTGGTTCTCATTTTTTCCCCATACCCCTGACCTCCCTTTTCCCCCTCACCCCCCCATTGACAAAGACTTTGTTTCCATTTCTCCTTTTCTCATATTTTTTCTTGTCCCTTATTTCCTTTCCCCTACCCTTCCACTTCCTCTATTGGTTGCATTTGTTTTGTGTATAATTTTGAGGAGTTGGTACATTTATGTTTAGCATTTCTGGATTCTAAAGGTCCTGTTTTTCATGTCCTTAACCCAAATAAGCTGTAGTCCTTGAAATGACACAAAGCACAGTTCAGCTCATTGGATCAGTCAGCCAGCAGAGCTATAAAGTTTAAGAAAGACGTAGGTGATGCAACTACTTGTTGGAAGCTGAGTTGGGTGCATGTTTATGCTTTCATGTTCTACCCTTGGGAATTAGGAAGCTTTTCAAACCTCAGACAGCTTTTCTATGTATATCTGTACATTGCAGCATTGCTAGGTAAAATCTGAATCAAATTGAAAAAGTTAATGTCTTTACATGTTTTTAAAAGATAAAAAATCAACCACATTGTAAATCATTTTTAAAATCTCCACGCATGTACCAAGTTTTTTATTGAGATTTTGCAGGATTACTTAAACTGCATTCTATTAACCAGTGTGAATTTATTGCTCTTAGCATAGTTATGTTGAAATAAAGTTTTAAAGTGAAAAAATATTGTTTCACTCTACCTATGTTAAAAAATAAGTAGAGGACATATTAACTAAATAGATGGTTATAACACATCTCATCATATGTAACTGTTTGATATTGATGTTTACAGATCAGATGAATAAGTCATGTTGGATGAAAAATACACTGAGATGTTAATTTTTAGAATTGATCAATGACATCTTTTTTTTTTTTTTTTTTTTTTTTTTAGTTTCTTGGAGTTTTTGCATAACATGAAGTTTGTTATTTTTTTCTTTAGTTTGATTTCACATTTTCCAAATCTGGAGTCTGGATAGAGCCCTTTGCTCTCTGCTATTTCCATTGTTTTCATCCCTTCTCAAACGATCTGATTTGAAGAATCTCTGACTTGTGTGGGTTCCTGTGTCTATGGCCCCTCACAAATTATTAGTAAGGACTTAAGGACTTGAGGACTTCAGATGGCGGTGCCCTGCTCTAGAGAGGCTCTCACTTGGGCCCCCTCATCCATAGTCCGTATTTAGCCAATTTCAAGGTTGGCAAGTTCTAAAGCTCCCTGAAGCAGGACGTTGGACCGAATGTCTATGGGATTGTTGATCTGTAGCCTCGACTCCTGAGAAAATCTGTTTTTCCCTCCATTTCCCAATTTTCATAGATGTCTCTGTTATTATCTTGTAATTGTGGGCAAGTGAGGGCAAGGGTGAAATTCAGGTCCAACAGGGTTCTGCACAGAGTGAGTTCTGGTTCTGCTTTCTTTCACTCTGGCCTAGGCAAAGGGTGGAATCTCGACTGCAAGTGTTTGCTTATTGAACAACTTCAGGAATAGAAGTGGCATAGGAGCTCGGACTTTTTCTTTTTCCTTTTTTTGGTCACAAATAATAAGAAATGAATCCCAAAATTTACACTTTCTCTTCATATTTTCCCTTTTCCCTCTCTCTTTCTGCATATCCCATGCCCCCTTTTCTCCCTTGACCTCTGTTCCTTCGTTAATTTTCATGTTTATGTTGTTTTTTGAATTTTGTGTTATTTCCCCAGGCTCATTGATTGACATTGTTGGGTTACCATATTTGTAAACTCAACATATTTAAATCTGTTTTTGTTTCAATACTGAGTCTCTGTTGTATATAATCAGTGGTTTATTGTTTGTGAGATTTTTATTTGATCTCAGAGCTTCTCATGCAACTTCTGGGTCTTTCTTGCCTTATACTCACATCATCTATAATGCTTTTGCTGGCTCAGGGTTATATGAGCGTCTTTCTCTATCCATTGCCCATGCAGTTAGCTTCTATTTGATGGTTCCTTTGCATAGCTCCTTCAGGCCCAGGCTTTGCAATGTGAACAGCACTGCAGAAGGCAGTGGATGGTACCAAGATGGTGTCAAAGACCCAGGTCTTCATATGTTTTTATTTTTTGAGGCAGGGTCTCACTATGTAGTTGAGACTGACCTGGAACTCAACTATGTAGCACAGGCTGGTCTTGAACTCACAGCAATCCTCTGGCCTCTGCCCCCCGAGTCCTGGGATGACAGGAGTGTGGCACCACACTAGGCCTTCTTGGTGTCTGGTGAGAAACAAGTGCTTCATTGTTTGCAGAGTTGAAACAAGAACTTGAAGATGTGGTGGCTAACAGCTCTTTTCTATATGAACCCTTATGTGCTGACTGAAGAGCATTACAAATAATATTTTCAATGACTTCTTTCAGTGTTGGTATGATACAGTAACTGTGTGTGTGTTCCTATGATTCCTGATGTGGGGACATTGTGATGACCCAATCTCTCTTCTTCCTTTCCATGCCTGCTGGAGAGAGAGTCTTTATCACCTCTGTGTGCAGCCAGGCTCTTTCATGGAGCAGCAGTAATAAGAAGTCCTTAGTCCGGTAAGAGCAGAAACAGGTCCTGCTGCTACATTGCTCATCTACTGACATCCACCCAGGAATGCTGTGTGCCTTGATGATTGAGGGATGGTGGGCCTGGGTCAGATTTTCTCTCACCATCAGCCTCCAGATGTGGTGGAGTATTGCTCTCAGCTGTGTTATCCTTGTAGTACCATGATTCTGCCAGGAGCCGATAGCTCTTCTCTGGGGCTCATAAGCTGTTTGCTGGCCAGACAGCCCTGGACTTGCACCCCTTCTTCATCTGTCTATAGTTCTCTGAACCCTGACTTCCTGGTGAGAAGCTTTGCAGGGCTCAGCAGATAATTCAGTGCCCCATTTTCCCCCAGGTGCTTTTCTGTGGAAGGTCCTCTAGATAAACTCACTAAAGACTCTGCATTCTCTTTATCTTTCCTGTAAACTACGCATTTCACTTATTCTATTCAACATGAGAAATCCATGATTTTACCGTCTTGTGGTCAGATGTCCAAACCCGGTCTCAGTGTCCTGAAATCAATATACTCATAGACTGCATCTGTATTTCAGGAATCCTGGAGGGAATCTGTTCACCACTGTCAGCTCTTGAAGGCCTCCTTAATTCTTTGGCCCATGACCCTTTTCTTCCATCTTCAGAGCCAGCAGTTTCTCAGCATCACATTTCCCTCATCTGCTTTTTCAATGTTCACACATTTCAGCCCATGGACTCTCCATTCCAGTCTTCCAATCTAAAGTATTGAACAGAATTTGAGGTTTTGGGAAGGGAATCTTTGTGTCTGCTTGAAAACAATGTGCTACTGAATCCCATTCATGTGTTCATTTTTTTTTTTGTACTGGGGATTGAACTCAGGACTTTGCACTTGCAAGGCGGGCGGGGAACCATTGAACTAAATCACCAGCCCTCCTGTGTCAGGTGCTGTTTACATCCAGTTACATCGACAAATTCACACACAGGTTGTCCATAAGCAAAGTGTTTCCATGTTATTTTTCTTTACCTAATACCTGGAGCAATGTAGGAAAAACCCATCTCAAATGAGAAATGATTAAAAACTTCTCCAAGGTTGCATCACTTGGAAACTGGCTGTCATGCTCTCTAGGCCTCCTGGTGTAGCTGCCATCCTTGGCTGCTCTGTTAGCTGTCTCGTGGAGAACTTTGAAAGCATCAGATTGTGCAATGTCTGCCATGGTGTCAGATGAGAGTCATCTTTTTCAGGGTAGAAACTTCTAGGAAATATTTCTGGGGGGTGAGACTAGAATCCAGTGCCTTGCACATGCTAAGCAGGTGTTGCAGCATGAAGGTCCACACACTTCCCAGAATTGGGGTTCCCTGTCTAAGCGTGTTATTTCCCATGCCTGTTCTCTTCCACCTTCCTCAGGAAAAGATTCCAGCTTTGCTTTTGTACTGCATTCCTCTTCCAGAATATTGAGCTTCCTCTGTGCGCAGACTTGTGATACCTCCCCTCCCGTGTCAGGCTCAGAGTCTAACCCCATGCCGACTCTCTCCCAGGTCAGAGCCTGAGTGCTCTTTTGCTCCAGGGATCTTATTAGTGGTGAGTGAGCAGGTTGAGCACAGAGTAATAAGCTTGCGATGTCAGAGCAGAGGACAGGAGAGTGGCTACAAGGTGCAGAATAGCTTGGGTGCTGGGATGGCCTGGGGAAGGGTTCAGATTACAGGAAGAACAGTGGGAACCAAGCTTGATGAACTCAGCAAATGACTGTGCAAAGCAGTGTTCGGAGGAAATAATGGTGCCCGTGGAGGTTCAGGTTCTCTATTTCTTCAGTACTTGGAGATTTTGCAAACACATCTGCCGTGGTTACACTAGATCACAGTGTGAGCACTAAAATATTTCAAAGTAATCCAAAAATGGAATACTAGGAGGAGTTTTCCTGGAACTTGCCCTGCATGGGACTGACCAAGAGGTGGCAGCAAAAGCCCATCTCTTTATGAAAGGAATCTGAAAACTCGCCCCTGCCCAGAAAGAGCTGATCTTTCTGTGTTGTATAAATGGCCCCAACTTTTATAAAAACCAGCCCCAGAAAACATTTTTATGTTAGTTCCACATTTCAACTTTATATTTGTGAACTAAAAAGACATTCTTAAAACAGTGTCTTGGTTCTAGGATCTCCTTTTCTCTCCCTTCCTCTGTGTCTCTGTCTCTGTGTCTCTGTCTCTGTCTCTTTCCTACTCCACAGCCTCCAGTGCCAGTTTCTTCCTGTGTCTTCACTTCTGTTACTTGGTTAACTAGCAGGTACCAGTCTGCCCTCTCCTACTTTTTATTTTCCTGGTGATCACACCTTCTATCTCTACTCAGTGGACCCTCACTGGCCTGAAATAAAAGCAACTAGGGTTAATTAGGTCAATGGAAGATTCATCTGCCTCTTGGTGTCTACAGTTTGTACTTAATGAAGCGTCCTGATCTCAGTTGTATTCACTTACAGTGTTATAATCAGCCTTCAGGAACTGATCAATTCTATAAGTCAAGGGTTCACTGTGTTTGTGCCTCCAGTTCAGATTTCTCCCCAGAGCTCTTGAATCCAACACAAGCACATAGCGTATGCATGGGATGCTGCTGGCTGAAGGTCTGGTGCCATCTCAAAATTGCAGTATGTTCCCCTCCAAGTCCTATGTCCACCTGCTTCCAACTGTAGCGTTTGTCTGCCTTTCCATCTAAACAGTCATCACCGCAAATTCTCCTGTGGCTCATCTCCAAACAAATGGCAGTCTGTGGTGGTGTTTATCTGGCTCAGATCAGGTCTGATATGTGAGCAAACCTATTTGTTCTGATGTTAAATTATGACCAGAATCTGCCCATCTTTCCAAAAAGCTGCCATCATGTCAAGAGCCCTGTAGAGGTGAGCACACAGTGAGTTGGATAGAAGTAGGAGAGGGGGAGCTTTTTAATATTTATTTTATGAGCTGTCCAAACGGTCAAGAATAGAGTAATCACTATCAGTCATCCTTATTTTCAATCACTTTGTTTTCTGTAGTCCTACCTCTAATTGAGCTTAGTAGTGTGTTTGGAGGATTTTTACAACATGGAACGAACTCAGCCTATGCGATTTACCAACCATCAGGTGAACCGGGTGGAGGTGTGTGGTGCATGGCTTATCCTAGAAGTCTCAGCGAATGACCTCTTGTTTGCCTCTAGAAGGCATAGAAAGAAAGATCCTTGTGGAGTCCAAATCCTCATAAGTTTTAGGGAATAGTAATGGAGAAGAGAGACAAAATTGGCCATAAATCCTATGTCTAAGTGCTATTAATTGGTGTGAGAAATTTCCTGAGAATTCATCTTTCCCCATCCCATGGTAGCTATATTCCTAGATATCAAGGAATAAAAATCCTTCAACTCCTCTCAGGAGATCCCCAGTATATAATGATTCAAAATCACATTTTGGATGCTCATGGATACCTTGCAGCATTTATCACAAAGAAGAGACATGACTTTTGCCCACAGTCTTTACTAGTCATGTAGTCAGTAAGACCAAGAGCCTTGCATGATGCACCATTTCTGCATGATCCGTGCATCGTCTTCAGGCCCAACCTTACCAACCCAGAAGAGATCTTCCAAATCTGCCCTTGTGAGAATGGGACTGCCCTGTAGGTGTAACAGACAGGCTGATCACAGAATGTGTCATCACTGTATCCCAACAGGATCATGACATGATAAGAGGGAGATAGAAGATATCAGAAGCAGTTATTGAAGATCCCTGCCAAGAGTCCCAATTTCCTATATGGCAATACAATGGAAGCTAACAAGACCTAAAGGTAAGAGAGAGCTTAGAGGGAAAGCTGGGTTTTGGCTGGTCCAAGCTGCTCCAGGCAACAAAGACAAAGGGCACCAACAATGTCCAGTATTTGTGATCATGACTGTAGGAAGAAGGAGAACAGGGTATACTTGGGGACATGGGATAGAGTGTGAGGTATCTGCCCACAGCAGATAGAGCAGGTAGGGGTGCAAAAGGGAAGCACTGCCTGTCTTGCTTGGAGAGAACATCTGGATATCAGGTCTGGGTCATAATTAGCCAGCAGCCCATCAGGTCTGTAAGGGAAGCCATAAATCACAGGAAAAGAATTTAATTTGGGTCTCGCTGACCTCAGATGGCACTTGACTCCAGGGCCCTGCCAATTCACAGATCAGCTCTTAGGCCTCGATGGTAGCCATTAGCAGAGGAGGTATAGTCTCCCAGATCTGCTATTGCACCTGCCTATTTGAGTTACAGAAGGCTTAGTTCAGACTCGTCATATAATGCAGCTACATTATGGGAAAGCAAGAAGCTTGTGCCATGTAGCCTGGTAATACTGGGCAGATATGTCTGCTACATCAACACAAAATACATATTGTAGAAGCCATTTCCACCTTATTACCCATTTCAGGCTAAATTCATTTGTGTGCATTTGATTTTTTAAAAAATTCTGTCTCATATCAGAAGAGAATTTTCAAGGCCCAAAGGAATGCCTTGAGTCAGCTGCATCCTTCTCTCTCTGTCAGAGTCCTCATCAGAACACAGCTCCCTGCTGGTCCGTTGTCTTCCTCATTCTCAGTCCTGGGCAGAAGCCTCAGCTGCAACTTGTTGTTCTGAGTTCTTCAATCTCTTCCTCTCAGAGGGACCCAGAGACTCTGCAGTGCTGCTCTCGAGACAGTGGCACAGAGGGCAGCTGGGCCTCCCCAGGCAGGGAGGTTTGTGTTCGGGGTTGTATCACTGTGGGAGGAATATTTGTACCTTGGTTACAGTAATAAATTCCAGCATCCTCAGGCTCCACCCTGCTGATTCTGAGTGTGAAATCTGTGCCTG
>NW_022900914.1:61613773-61628443 GCF_012274545.1 Fukomys damarensis
ATGTAACTGTACTGTATCCCTAAATGTACCAATAAACTCAATAAAAAAAAAAAAGATGTGGTTCTCTTATATGATGGCTTACATCTCAGCCACACAGGACAAACGTGAGACATTTCTAGGTGAATGGATGAATCTTGAGACCATACTTTTAAGTGAAATAAATTGGACACACTTATAAATAATGCATTGTGTTTCTGGTGTGAGAAAATGAAAGAGTAAACAAGAACAAAGAGGTAAAAAATATATATATTGAGAAATAGGAAGAAATTGCTCAAAAGAAAAGAGGAACTGGGGGGGAGTGAAATGAAGGGAGGAAAAAGATAAAAAAATAAAGGAGAAATGGAAACAAAGCTTTCTAAATAAGGAGGAGAAGATGGTTTGAAGAGAGGGGAATGTAGTGGGAGAAAAAAGAAATATCAAGATATACCACACAGTTACAAATTCCCTATAAAGAATGGAATCATTATGCATATCTAAATTGTACTAATAAATTTTTTTTAAAAAAGAAAGAAGCCCCAGGGAGCCCTGTTAATTTAGGGTTAACAAGGAACCAGTTTTCCAGAGTTCAGCCATCCAGGTGCTTAGAGCCCTGCAGCCGCAATCCTAGAGGGCACAGCTACCTTTCAAGATGGCTGCAGTCCTTGGTTTCATCCACAGAGTGCTGGTTTTACAGACATACAGACTTCAAGAGGTGAGGTGTCCTAAAGGTTTCCACCACAACTTGGGAGGCCACTGTGGAAGGCTAGGGAGTGTGTCCCTGAGACTGCAATGTGTGAATCTGTGAGGGTAAAGATGAATGTTGAGGGGGGAATCCAGGAATTGGAGATGGCAGAAACCGGAAGTATCTACACAGGAAAACCAAGATAGTGAGCAAGATCTTCCCAAGAGAGAGGCCAGGAGGACCACAGTGACAATGCCACAGAGGCAGGACTGTCTGAGTCCTTTGGAAAACACAACTCCTTAAAATTTGTCCCAAGTTGTACATGGAGCTGCAATATGTAATGTGTGCTCTGCTGATTTTTTTGTTTGTTTGTTTGTTTGTTTTTCCCTTCATTGCTTTGGTTCTATTCCTTCTACCTACCTACTTCTTTCACAATGGGAACATTTACACTTTGTCTCTGTGTATCCAGAGGGCTTACCTCTATGTTTGCAGGAGTTTATAGCTAAGAGTTTGCCTTGAGTCTAAGAGGAGACTGTGCACTCTGCTTTTCATCTCTGCTGAGAGTTTTAATATTTTGATAAATCGTAGAGATGAACAAATGCATTTTGCCTAAAGAGGTGGTCATAAGTCATTTGGGCTGAAGGAAAGAATGATATGGTTTAGATCTAGAGATTTCATCAAAATCTCTTGTCTACAAAGGTGGACACGTAGAAGAAATTAGATCACTGGAGTGCTACACTCGTCAGTGCAGTAAACCAGAGGTGAAGCCATAGCTCAAATAACTGTTAGGAGTTGGGCCTGATTAAAATCAGTGATTTGCTACAGGAACAACCTGGAAGGGTGTATCACACATCTCACATCCTTCCCACCTTTTGCTCTCATTTCTGGGGCCACAAAAATTAGCAACTTTCCTCCATGCAGACTCTCAACTGTATTGTTTCTGCTTTGGACCAAGGAGAATATAAAAGACATACATTAAAATTATCATAAGTACCAGAACTATCTCTATGATAAAATATTTTATGGACAGTCATTTTTTCAACACACTTGAATAGCAAGGAGCTTCAAGCAAGCCTAGGAAATGTCCTTATTTCATAGCTAACAAGGACATTTCTCACAAAAATATATTCACAATCTCCCTGGGAAAAATTCAGCTGAAAAATACCCAGTCTATTAAACAGGTGAGGAACAGCTCTTGCTGTGTATAAATACAACATGACTTCAACGCTCTCTGACTCTCTTTTTCCACTCTTTTGGTCTCCCTAGTACACTACCTCCCAGCAGTTACAAAACACTTTTCTTCAGTGTATTCCATGTCAACCATGCCAATGACAAAGGGGCTCACACAGTAGGATTTGCATGGAATTTGCTGAAAGTGCTGCTCTATCACCATTGTTTTTCAGAAGGAAGAACACAGGCAGATGCATCCCTTCCTCAGGAAGGGACAAGCTACACCAGAGAACATTCACTGGCTCTTTGTCCTTTGAGCTTTTCAGGATTTGTGGCCTGGAAGCTCAGGAAAGGTATGAACGGATTCTCCACCAAACAGCGTCTGTCTCTCATTCCATACTCACAGTTACCCCTCACTGTGGACAGCATATCTGCTGAGACAAGAAAGATGTGACTAAACTCCCCACAGCTGAAAGTAACCATGACTTATGTTATCTCCTTCTTAGTTAATCCATGAGGCAGTTGAAATGCTTTCACAGTTTTTATATGAGAATTGATTATCTGACATGTAGTATCTGAGGATATGGGAGAAATTCATAAATTATGAATGTTGCAGTCACTTTGCTGAATTCCCCTTCAAACACTTACTCACCTCTTTATGGAGCTGCCCTGGTATCTTTTTTTTCCAGCTTTAATTGAGTTTATTGGTACATTTTAGGGAAAGAGTACAGTTACATTCATTGTTGGGATCTTGTCCCTCTATATGACAAGTCTTAGTTCTCATTTTTTCCCCTTGTTCCTGCCCTCCCTTTACCCCCTCTTCCTCTCCCCATCTACAACCACTTTATTTCCATCTTTGCATTATCTCACATTTTTTTCTTTTCCCTTTTTACCCTTTCTCTGCCCATCCCACCTTCCCTACACCTTTAGCTCCTTTCTTCCCATTTCTCACTGTCATTAATCTTATTGTGCCCTGGTATCTTGATAGGATACAGTTTCTACCTAGTCATGTCAAACTTTTACATTTCTCATATGTTAAGTGTGCTCGATTACTGGGATCTGCAAGAATTTTGAGCAGCAAGACAGTTTTTTTCCTGAGAAGGAAGAAGATTAAATATATTATAAACTTTATTAACAATTCTATTTCATTTGGATAAACAGTTCCTCATTTTGTGTTTGCTATGTGACTAATGAAAATTTAATATTTTGCTTCTTAACCTGCTATAACACAGAGAAGACTTTCAACACCTATTATGGGTCCATTGCTTGTTCAGCAAAGTGCTATACATTCAAGTGATAGTGACCACACTGTACTATGTATTATCAGCACCCCAACATCACCATCTGTTTGAAAAGCACATTTTTCAGAGCTGCTTTCTCTTCTGTGTTTTCTGAATTTCTGAAATATGCACCCTCCTATGAGAGTTGAGTCTGCTAAGAGGAGAATTTAATGCCAAGTACAGCCTGAAGGCAGACATGGGCAGAGCCCTGGTGAGTGGGTTATTACTAGTGAGGCACAGCATCCAGCTGAGAGTATCTGCTGGGCTTGCAGAACAGGTATGAGGACCAAGAGGTTAGGAGCCTTTAGGGCAGGGGCTCTGTGGGGGAGCAAGGGAATCCTCATTTACAGTATCCACTTCCCTAACTACTACTGTCCCTAAGCCATTCAGTGGGTGTAGTTCATACTCTAATTCTCTATGTTAATACAATCCTTTCTTGGAATATCTACAGTGGCATCTGTTTGATTCTATAGATTCCAACTGCTGCGACAAAACACGTGCCTCAGATGCAACAGATTGTGCTCTTAATGAAATCCAGAGAGACACTTATCTGTTTGTGATGCTGGAGATGAACAGAGGAAGAGCTGGTATGCAGAGGAGCCACATTGGATAATTCTAGTGAGAGCTTTGGGGACCATCAATGCCACCTGTGTGATTTGAGAAACTCTCTCAGCAGGTGACAGCTCCAGGGGGAGCAGCTGGACCAGACCAGCCTCACACTTCTGCATTCATGGGAGGTTTACCTCATGGTTTGTATCACTCTGGGAGGGTACTGATGATAATGCTGACAGTAATAAGCTGCAACATCTTTAGGCTGCAGGGTGCTGATGGTGAGAGTGAAATCTGCCCCAGACCCACTGCCATTGAATCTCGGTGGGACTCCTGGTTCCATACTATTGGCACTGTAGATCAGGGGTTTGGGAGATTTTCCTGGTTTCTGTTGGTACCAAGCTAAGTTCTAACCAATGTGCTCACTTGCCCTGCATGTGATGGTGACTGCATCTCCTTCAGATGCAGAAAGGAAGGTTGGAGTCTGCGTCATCTGGATATCACCTAGAGTACCTGATATTGAAAACAAACAAAAAAATCCACACAATTAGTTATTTTAACAGAATTTTTTGAAGAGCAAGCTCTCATCACACCAGACTGAGCAAAGTCCCAGTGCAGCAACTCATTACCTGGGAGGCTGATCAGCAGGAGTCCCAGAAGCTGAGTGGGGGCCCTCATGTCCATGCTGCATCCTGACCAGGATGGATTTCTGCACAGCATCCTAATAGCCTTTTAAGTTTTCAGAGCACTGAGCTGTGTTTTGGGCACATGCAAATCAGCAGGGCCAGACAGGCCTCAGTAAATCTGCAGTGTGAAGGTTTCCAGTGGGCTGAGATCAGACCAGGGCAGCAGAAACAGGAACGTATCCCCCAGGGCATGCTCCTGCGACCCTCTTCCAGTAATGTTTCACATCCTAACAGCACATTCTGTTTCTGAACACATGAAAGGATGAATGTCCTGGAGAGTACAGCAAGGCCCTGTGATAGAATAAACATATACATGTGCACTGCTGAATAAGTGACCCTTTAGGGGGACAGTCTCAATAATAACAATGAGACCACTGTGTTCCCTAAAGGAACAGGAAATATCAAGAAAGCTGAGAGATGTGATGGCTCTGTGAGCTGAAGATTTGAGGAGCTGGGGGAGGATAATTCTGTTCTTGATATGAATTTTTTGGCACATAACAATTTGTTAGGAGCTCTCTGACATTGTGCCCCTGAAAAAGTAGTTAGTGTTTCACTCTTATATGGTTAAAATAATAGAGGAATACATATGTTATGACTTCTCTTACTCATAGACACAGAATTGTGGCAAGAATTCAGAGCACACACATGCTCTACAATAAAGATTTTTAAAATTTTCTTACTTCAGTTCTCTCAGCACTAAGACTTCTCAATCAGAGAGCACATTTTCTATATGCAGAAAATGTGGAAGGGAAGGAGAAAACTAAAACAGGAAGACAAAGTGGACACTAAGAGTCCCTACAGCATATCAGCTACTGGAGAGCATGATGGGAGTGGAAGCAAATCCGGAGACAGAAAAGGCCTCTGAGATATTTCAGGAGCCGAACTGTGTTCCTTTCTCTTCCTACAGTCATCCATTGCACCTGTCCTAGGGCACTCATTCCTGGGTCTATGGTCTGCTCTCTGTGTAAACAAGCTGAACAAGTTGTCTACCCAACTTCAGAGAGCACAGTGAAGAAGACATAATCCTGGCAGCCTCACCAGAAGCACAGTGAGGCTGAAAGACTGAGGGGACCAACAGGGACTGGTTCCTCCACCCAGGCCGAAGATGTGGGCTCTCACTGTGGAGCTCTCAGTCTCATTGTGACAGGTTAGTGGGGAGCAAGTTCGCTAAAGTTCAAGCCTTATGAAAAGATGCTGGATGTTTGTGTTTAGGCTTTACAGAAGTGACCCCTGACCTATGAGGGGTAGAGTAAGAGAGAAGAAGAAGAGATGAAAAAAGAGCAGTCAAGGAATACTGATCATTGACAAGCATATGCACAGAAATAGTGGCTACTTTGCTGGTTTATTGGACTGAGTACAATGTCCCCCCTCAGGCCCATAGAAATTCTAGATGCATTTTCTAAGAGGAAGTGTCCTTTCTCTAGATTTTTTTTATTTTGGGTTTTTTTCAGCTTTAATTGATTTTATTGGTACATTTTAGGGATACAGTACAATTACATTCATTGTTGGGATCTTGTACCTCTACATGACAAGTCTTGGTTCTCATTTTTTCCCCTTGTCCGTGTACTTCCTTCACCCCCTCCTTCTCTTCCTATCTACAAACACTTTATTTCCTTCTTTGCATTATAACAAATTTTTTTCTTTTCCCCTATTACCCTTGCCCTACCCATCCCACCTTCCCTGCACCATTAGCTCCATTTTCCCAATTCATAATGTCAGTAATCTTATTAAGATCTTATGTATTATTGCAGTTTATGCATACCAGAGAAACTATTCAGTATTTATACATGTGTGACTTATTTATTTCACTTAGTAGTATATCTTTAATATGGATCCATTTTCCTATGAATGAATGTATTTTCTCATTCTTTATGGCTGAGTAATATTCCATTTTATAGAAAAAACATATTTTCTTTTTACCAGCTGCTCCTCAGACAAAGGGCTATTATCTAGAATACATAAAGAACTCAAAACCATCAGCCCCCCAAATATAAAGACCTGATTCAAAAATGGGCATCCAAAATGAACAGACATTTCTCAGACAAAGAAGTAAAAGCAGGAATTAAATATATGAAAATATGCTCCACATCACTGGTCATTCGAGAGATGCAGATGAAAACCACACTGAGATTCCACCTCGCCCCACAAACAATGGCTGCTACCAAGAAATCAAACAACAACAAATGTTGGCGGGGTTGCAAGGAGAAAGGAACCCTTCTCCATTGTTGGTGGGAGTGCACACTGGTGCAACCACTGTGGAAATCAATATAGAGATACCTCAAAGAGCTTGGATGGGGAGATTCCATTTGACCCAGCCATCGCACTACTTTAGTTATTTCCAAAAGAAGTTATAGAATCATATCACAGTGACGTATGTGCACCCATGTTTATCGTGGCACAGTTTGTGACAGCTAAAACTGGGAAACAGCCCATTTGCCCCTCAGTTGGAAACTGGATAAAGATGATGTGGTTTTCCTAGATTTAAACTGAAGATATTTAGAAGATATGATTTTCTTGGATTAAAAATTAGGGCTGAAAGTGTAATTCCAAATATTTTATAAGAGACAGATGGTGGAAATTTTAGCACAGAATGAAGAGAGGACCTGGAAATCACACTAAGTGGCCACACTGAAGCAGAGCTGTAGCCTGTAGGTCCTGGGAGAGGCAAGGAGCACAGTCCATCCTACATGCTCTCCTCAGAGCCCCACCAGCAAGCACCATGAAGATTTTTCATTGAAGCTTATTAAGACCTTGGCCCCTGGATCTCAAAGAATATGTCACCATTGTTTTAAACAAACAATTTTGGTATTTTGTTAAAATAGTCTTTCAGAACCAAAAAACTAGAGATGAGGGAAAATTCTACACTAAGACTGCTGAGTGTTTGAAGTCTCCTTGTTCACATTCCTAAGCTTCCACAGGTTGGGTGGGTGGAAATTATGTATGGACAAAAAAATCACATGAAATACTGAATTTACTGTGAGTCACAAGACAGCTGAATAAATATTTCTAATGTGGTATAAATGGCATCTCAATACTACCTGATAAAGTCTCTTCATTTAACCTAATGAAAGATAGATTTAAAAGGACACAACTTTTCTCTAAAATACATACATTTCATAGATTATTTGATTAGATTCCCACAACAAACTTTGATATGATTAGTGCTGCATATACAAGAGAATCTAGAATCAGACACACCATGATTTTGACAAACCAAATGGCCAGTGATAATGGGGACTAAGATTTCCACCCAGATCTATCTGTCTTTTACTGTATTCCTTCCATGCAGACCATTATTTCAGAGTTGAGTCCAAAACCTATAAAATAGGTGGTGGAACAAACGAGTATGACAGGATAAATATACAGCTAGCTACTATCCTTGTCCCATACAGTGTTGATCCTAATCTTAAACTCAGCCCTTTCATAGATGTTTTAAGGACTCTCTAAGCTTTCACGTGGTGGAATGGACTCCCTTCAGATTTGTGGGCAGGGGTGCCTGTTGGATGACCCTGACTGCTTCTTCATTCCTTGGTCCTTTCCCCACACTCTGACTCCGTTCTTCCCTCTCATGCTCTAATTTATACTTCTAATTGGCCTCTAAATCCAGAGACAAGTAATAAAGCAACACAGAGAAAAGTTCCTCTCCACCCAGCTTCTCAGAGAGCACATTGAACCTTTCTCATATTTCCCAGATTGACAAGAAATAACAGTATTTTAACAAATAAGAGATTTCTGCCTAAGGAGAACTGTTATGCTGCTTCTCTTTATCATAACTTATTCCATGCCTGTCTTCATACTAACTGATAAACCCAAGACAGAAAGGGGAGACACAGCACAGCAAGCCACCTACTCACAGAGCAAAAGATATTGTCCACACTGCTAAGAGTGTCCTGTTATGGATTTAATGAATCACCTCGAGCTCACGTCATACAAGTCAAGGTGATCACCTCCCAGCATGGAGATCAGAATTCCCACTGAGTGCACCCTTAAACAGCTCACAGGGAGAGATTCTAATTCCCTGCCTTTCTGGCTTTAAGATGCTCCACATTCCCTACTCCAAGTTCCCTTCACCCCAACACCCCATCATCATTTCTCATGGCCTTGATTTCTTTCTGTGTCTCTATTCCTACCTACAATGGGCACCACTGTGTTTACCCTCATCTCCCTTAGATAGTTAATGATAATATTCCAAGCTCAAAACCTTTAACTCAAGTACATCTGCCAAGTGTCCCTTGTCACATAACATATTTTATACAGTCCCAGGATGTAAAGTGGAAAACACCGAGGTGTAAGGCATTTTTCACCCACCTACAGGGCCAACCATCCTTACTGTCTTAGTTCCTGTGTTCTCACTGGAGCCACGCATGCACTCCTGCAACTGAAAGGAAGATGGTTTATTTTAGTTTATGCCTTTAATCTGTGGTTGCCTGGCTGAGAGACAGAAACAGGATGGCAGAGGTGTGTGGCAGAGGAAAAGGCACTCAACCGCTGACAGCCAACAAGCAGAGATAAAAGGAAGAATCCACCAGTAGGTGTGTAGGAGTTCATGCCCCTGTGACACCCATCCCAGAAGGCCTCTCCTCCTAACAGCACATTCTGCTTCTGATCATACACAAGGTTGAATCCACCATATAGTATAATGACCCCCAAAGAGCACCAAAGACATGTGGGATACATGCTATCTATCTAAACATAACACCCAAGCAACAACCCTTGTCTAAAGAAAATACAATTTCTAAGGCAGATACATAAGATAAGGAAGCTGCTGTTAGGAGATACAGGATGTGAAATCCTTAGTCTAAAGTAGCTTTCTCATGCTGATTTGCATTTGCAGACAGCACAGCCCACTGCCCCAAGGACTTCTCAAAAGGCTACTCACACACAGCTTGTGCCAGAATCAATCCCCATCAGGACAGAGCATGGACATGAGGGCCCCAGCTCAGCTCCTGGAGCTCCACCTGCTCTGGCTCCAAGGTAAGGAAAGGCAGCCCCCGGGGCTTTCCTCAGCACAGTGTGGACAGCGCTGCACTTCAGCAAAGTCTTCTTGGAACATGATTAATCGTGTGAATATTATTTTTGTGTTTCTGTTCTCAGGTGCCAGAGGTGACATCCAGGTGACCCACTCTCCAACCTCACTTTCGGCAGCTGTAGGAGACACAGTCACCATCACTTGCAGGGCCAGTGAGGACATTAGCTATGGCGTACATTGGAATCAAAAGAAATCAGGAAAAGCCCCTAAACAGCTGATTTATGTTGTAGATCAGTTACTTTCTGGGGTCCCAGCAAGGTTCAGTGGCAGTGGATCTGGGACAGATTTCACTCTCACCATCAGCAGCCTGCAGCCTGAAGATATTGCTGTTTATTTCTGTCTACAGGGCTATGATGGCCCCCCACAGTGATACAAGCCATGACATGAACCTCCTTAGGAAGGAAAAGTGTGAGCCTGGGCTGGCCCAGCTGCTCATCCTGCTGTGGACACCAGCTGAGAGTACTTTTCAAATGTAAGTGTGATTTGCTTGTCACTGAAAGGTCTTTGGAGAAGGAGGCAAATCTGGAATCAGAGAAATGCCTCTGGAATATTTCAGTTTACATAAAGAAGCTGTAGTGTGTGAGCCTGCTCCTGTAATCATCTCATGCTAGAGTCTGTGGTCTTCCCTCTGTGCAGAGCAAGTCATCTACCCAACTCAGAGAGCACAGTGAGGAAGTCATAAGCCTGGCAGCGTCACCAGAAGCACAGTGAGGCTGAAAGACTGTGGGGACCAGCAGGGACTGGATCCTCCACCCAGGTGGAAGATGTGGGCTCTTGCTGTGGAGTGCTCAGCTTCATTGTGACAGGTCAGTGAGGAGCAAGTTCACTCAAGTTCAAGCCCCAGGACAAACTGCAGTGCATTTGTGCATAGTCATTACAGATGTGGCTTCAGACCAATGGGGAGAGAGGAAGAGGGAAGAAAAAGCAGGAAAACAAGAGAGCAGGTGTGGGAGACAGATCATGTGGCAAGTGTACCAGAGAAATAATGACTCCTTTCTGGGTTAGCGTCCTGAGTACCATGTCCCCACTCTCAGCCCATAGATGTTGTGAGATTACTTTATGTAGGAAATATTTTTACAGGTTTAAATTGAACATATTATGATGATGACACTATCCTGGATTAAAAATTTGAGCTCTCGGTGTAAATATAAGTGTTTTACAAGGGACAAATGGGAAGATTTAGCACACATGAAGGAGAAAACCTGGAAATGATTTAGAAGACACTGGAGGGAATGGCCACAGTCAAGGACAGGCACAGCATCCAGGACCTGGGCGATGCAAGGAGCAAAATCTCTCCAATAACCTCTGCCTGGGTCCTCACCAGCAAGAATCAGGATATTGGATTGTGGAAGCTTATTTCAGACTCAGGCTTCCTGAGTCTTGGAGAATTGGCATCTACGTTTTTTTAAAAAGTGGTATTTTGCTACAAGAGCCTTTGGAAAGTAACACAAATGGGGCTGAGAGAAACTCTAGACTAAGTCTGCTATGTTCCCAGTGTACTAGTTCAGTTCCTCAATGTTACATAGAAATAAATAGCAAATTTTATACAGAGAAAAAAATCACTTGAAACATTAAATTTATATTGAGTCATGTGACCATTGTAGACTGACTATTGTTGATTTTATTATAAAATCACAAAATCATGTTACTTAATCTATTTCAGGTATAAAGGGACTGACTATTCACTGAAAATATATATTTCAGAGTGTATCATGACAGTAGACCTCCAAGAAAAATGTTGGTGCATTTAGTGCTGTATGAAGGAGAGAATCTTGGGTCAGAGCTTGCTATGGTTACTACAAAATCAAGTGGTCAGTGAGTGTTTGGACTGAGACTTGAACACAGGTCTCTCTGCCCTTAAATATATTCTTTCTGTGCAGCCACTGTATTTCACTGATAAATGCAAGACCTAAAAATAGGAGGAGCACACAGAATGCTCATATGAAATTCACAAGCACCTTCTGCGTCTTCTCATGCCAGGCTAATCAGATCTTACCTCAGTCCTGCTCCGGGTTTTCTGTTATGTTGTTTTGTTGTGTTTTCTTTTTCCTTTCTTTTTTTTTTTTTTTTTTTTTTACAAAAATCAACACTTTCTTCTCATGTTCTAGCTGATTGTTCAAATTGAGGGTAAAGGGAACATTTTATGTGACCTGGATTCCCCCCCACCTTTTTACCCTAACATGCTTACTCAGTCTTTCTGACTCAAATTCTAATATATTCATGTAATTTGTCTCTCTTATATTAAAACAACAAATAGAAACATCCAGCTTCTGTGTGATCAGACATCAAGACATTCGATACCCAGATTAACAAGAGATAAAGTATGTTAACAAGAGATCTTCTGATTAAAGAGAACTTCAGGAGCTGGTTTTCCTTATTATAAACCTTCCATGCCTCTCTCAAAACAGACAACAAATAAATACAAGACAGAAATACTAGAGAGATCAGAGGACAGCGACCTTCTCCAGGAGGTAAAACACACTCCCCTCCCTTGTAGAAGTTACTTATTATGTCTGTAAGAAATCACAATAATCGCATCCACTTCAAAGAACCCTCATTGATGACCTTACAATTCTGGAGATCACCATTCTCAGTGGGCTCAAGTCAAGAAGTCATGATGACTATGTTCATTTAAGAGGCTCACAAAGAGAGACTCTAAATCCTGGTCTTTCCAGCTCCAAGATGCTTCCACCTTTCCTGCTTCATAAGCCCTTGTTCCCATCTCTCATCTATCATATTTCATTGTCATGTTCCCTTTCTGAGACTCTTCCTGTCTATTTCGAGTACGACTGTGTGGACCTTGGTCCCACCCAGGAATTTCAAGATATTCTCCCAGGCTCAAAATCCTTAACTCATGCACATTTGTGAAGGGTTAAAACTAAATATAGAAAGATCTCCCCTGTTCATTGTTCTCTTGTGGCCTTGTTCTAATGACAAGTTGTCAGACGTCTGGCAGGGCTTCTTGATATGAACAGGATTCTCTGTGAGCCTGGCCTCTCTCAAGGACATTCTCTCTCTCTGAAATACCTATTTACATGGTGTAGAACCCTGTTCCTTTGGGCACTTCTTCAGTAGCGGGAGGGTTCCAATTCCCTGCCCCTGGTCATGCACACAGTTAGGACACTGTTACGTTTGTCTCGACTGTTGGTTGGGGTACTCACTGGCAGGCCATGCAGGGAAACTTTTGGGGCTCATTTCATGTGAGGACACTCTGCCTACACCCTTTCCACTCAGGCCCCTAAAAGCTGTGCCTGGTATTCCCCAGCACTGGACTTCAGGAACTGATAGTTTCCTCAATTTATTAATGTAATTTTCTTTTTCTAATTTCATCTTCTTCTATATAACTGTGTGAGGATGCGGGTTAATCAATAGTTCATTAGCCAGAAGTGGTGGCATACACCTGTAATCGCAACACTCTGGAGGCTGAGGCAGGAGGATTACTGTGAGTTCGAGACCAGCCTGGGCTACATATTGAGTTCCAGGTCAGTCTCAACTAAGTAGTGGGACCCCGTCTCAAAACGAATAAACAATCAAGAGTTCATTAAACTCTCCTTGATTGTCTTCAACTTCTGTTAGAGGTGTTAGGTGCTTTGTTGTTTGGGAATTTGGATTTCTAAATTCAGCACCTGGGACTGTAGTCTCATTAAAGCTATAATCTGCCAAGTTCCCTTTACCATATAAACTACTGTTCATAAGATCCAAGCATTAAAAATATGTCTTAGGGGGAAGGAGAGCCAGGCCTGCTCCCGACCCAGGTGCCATTGCTCAAGTGCCGGGAAGGTAGCCACATGGGCACCCCTGAACCCCTAAACCCACCCACACTCTCAGACCTCCTGACTGTGCCAGTCTTTGGACCCACTCTGCAGAGGCAGAGGTGGTCATCAAGGGTATTTTTCTGAGTTTTCAACTTTGAACATCTTTATAGAAAGGCATGGGAAACCTGTAATAGAATGTTGAAGAGTTCAACCATTCAGAAGGTTGGGGAACTCAAACTGGGCCTTGCAGCCTGAGGCCAGGCAGCATGATGGGGTTCAGCCATCAGCTAACTGAGATCAGAGGTCTTGCATCCTCGCTCTGTCTGAGCCAGTAAATGACAAATACACTATATTGAAATTTTGTTCACTGCAGACAAGTTCTGGACTGCTTCTTGATTTCAATTTAATTAAAATGATTTAAGAGTTATAGACTAGTGACTACCACAGGTGGTCAGTTTCCAAGTTGTGCTAGATCTTAACGTGTTGCTGATTGTATCAGTTGGGATAAAGCATTGTGGTTGATTTGATGAGCTGTTTTTTCTGATGTTATGAAGATGAGAATGTCTGTGGGTCATTAGAGACACAGAAGCTAGGGCACAACTATATCAAGATTTGGGTGATAACCCAGAGATTAAACCAAGGACAGTCCGACAACAAAAATAAAAATGAGAAAACACTTAAGCAAGACACAAGGAATGACTTCCAGTTTACCAATGGTAAACAGTAGGGCAAACGAGGATGAAAAGGCCAATAGTGAACCACCAGGACATCCTGAACTCAAAGCACAGGAAGTAACAAAACAGATCAATCAGGCTCTAGAAAAATTCAAAACAGAAATAATTTCCCAGATAACCATAGCAATACTGAGCAAAATGGAAGTCATGATTCCAGACTCTAGAGCAGAAACTGACAAAAAAATAGATGAGCTCAGGACCTTGATAGAAGCCATGAAGGCCCAGCATAAGAAAGAAATGAAAAAACATAAATGCCCAAAACAGGAAAGAAATGGAATCCATAAAACAGATTCAAACAGATATCCAGGAGATTAAACACTCTATTGAAAGTGTACACAACAGAATAAAAGAATGGGAAGACAGACTCTCAGATATAGAAGAGAAGATTGCAGTCAGTGACCATGAAAAGAGAGGTCTCTTAAAAAAAGTAAGAGATCATAAGAAATCGATCCAACAACTCCTAGATGATGCAAAGAAGAATAACATAAGACTGATAGGAATACATGAAGTAGCAGGAGAATATACAAATGACTTAAAAAAACTGTTTGCAGAATTAATGACAGAAAACTCCCCAAACAGAGGAGAAGAATTTGACATTCAAATTACTGAGGCATATAGGACCCCAACTAGCTACAATCAAAAAATAATCTACACCTAGACATATAATAATCAAGATCCCAGAAACCCAACAGAAGAAAAAAATATTACAAGCAGTAAGAGAAAAGAAACAAACCACATACAAAGGAAAGCCCATCAGAATCACAGCAGACTTTTCAACACAAACCCTTGGGGCAAGGAGAGCCTGG
>NW_022900914.1:61628802-61629363 GCF_012274545.1 Fukomys damarensis
AAATAGACTGAAAATGGAATAAGAAGCAACAATATGTTGTATAAAAGGAACACACCTAGTGCAAAAAGAATCCCACAGACTGAAAGAGAAAAGAAAGAAAACAATTCTCCATGTGACAGGAGCTCAGAAAAAAACAGGGGTAGCAATCTTATTTGCAGACAAAGTAAATTTCAAACTAAAACTGATTCTAGTATTACTGATGTTGGAAGGTACTGTATCATACCTCTATGAATGTAAATTATCTTGTACCTGTTTTATGATACATAGTAGGGACCATGCTTTATCAGAGCTACATTTAATGATATTACTCTAGAATGTTCTCTTTCCATTTGATGATTATGATGCTAATAAAAAAAAATGTTCCCAGGTACTACAACAGCAACAGAACTTTGCTGTTTTTTGGATATTATTCTTTCTTTGTTTTTATTGCTTTGTTTTGTTTTGTTTTTAATGGAATGTGATGAATGTCTACAATTTTGTTCACATGACTGCAGAACCTTGAAGAGCACTTGCTGCTATCGATGCCTAACATACTATTATTAGTCTTTTTATATAAATATA
>NW_022900914.1:61629452-61652984 GCF_012274545.1 Fukomys damarensis
TGAATATATATGCATATATATATAAATTGAATTTTGGGAAACACTAACAGTGCTGCCAACTTTGGAAAACGTCATCCCAATTTACTGTGTTGTGTTGGCATTGTACAGAAATGGACAGCCATATTGGTCTAGAGATGTTAATTTATTTTTATTTTTATTTTTTTTCCATGTGTGCAGGGGTAACACACTGTATTGAATGTGTAAGGTCATATCTATGTGGGTTTGATTACAGAAACTAATAAAGTATTCTCTAAATAATGAAAAAAAGAAAAAGATAAGACTATAAGAGCAAGAAGCAATTTAAAAATGTTCAGGGACCATTTTCATCCCCAGAATTAAGGATTATTTTAATGTTACATCGTTGTCTTTACTCTTTTACTTTCCTTTTTAGTTTTATTTTAGGATTCCCTATGTTTAATGTTCATACAGAGATTTCTTTAACTGAAATACCGAACAGTTTCTTTGGTGTGAAAAACTATAATAGTACACAGGATCCAAATGAGATAATTAATAATGCGAAATAGGAAGTAAAGGGCTAAAGGTATAGGGAAAGTGGGAAGGGTAGGGGTAAGGTAATAAGGGAGAGGAAAATAATATGAGAAACTGAAAAAATGGAAATAAATTATTTGTAAATGGCGAGGGGAAGAGGGGGTGAAGGGAAGGCAGGAACAAGGGGAAAAATAAGAATCAAGACCTATTATGTAAAGTTACAGAATCCCAATGATGAATGTAACTGTATTGTATACCTAGATTGTACCAATAAATTCAATTTAAAAAAATGTCTTAGTCACCTTGTCATCACTTGGAAGAAATCACAGACAACTAAAATTCAGACCATGATAGTGGACTTTTGAAACCAGTTTTATCCCAGATTTCTGGTTCCATGGCAGAAACATGAGGGCAAAGGCGCATGGCAGAAAGAAAGGAGCTCAAGCCATGGCATCTGGGAAGCTGAGGGAGAAGCAGTAATAACATAAGCCACCCAGGAAAGCAAAAAGCAGAAGTGTGAGGCAGGTTCCCGGCTGCTTCTCTTGACATCCCATCTGCTGCATGTGCCTGTCAAATGAGCTGGCTAAGAAAGTAACTGAAAGATTTTGGTGTCATCCTGAGGCTTCGTGTAGCTGGAATGACAAATCATCTCCTCCAGATCCATGGAACTTTACAGGGACTTCTGACAGCACATGGAATTTTAAGGCCCTGCCCTGGTTTCCACTGGTTCTAGATATTTCGAGTACGTGTGTGTGGTTGTGTGTGTGTGTGTGTGTGTGTGTGTGTGTGCAAGAGAGAGAGAGTGATGGTATATTGTAGCTACAATATTTGTGTTAGTACATTTTTTTCACGATTTCAAATAAGTTGGACACTTATAAAGGATACATTAAGCAGGTTCCAAAATCTTGGTGTAAAGTCCTTAAGTTATTCCTATTGAATAATTTATCAAGCAATTCATTGGTGATGCTCAATGATATTATATTTCCCCAGTGATAACACTGGTTCTAGTGTACATAAGTACTAAGTATATGACTCCCACTATAAAAGATGGTTACTCTCTCCTAGAGAGTAGAAAGAAGGATGGAGAGTAGGTCATCCAAAATCAGATCCTGCAACGGGTATAGAAAACATGAAAACAAATATTCAGGTAAGTATTCATGATGTACAAGGACTGCCAGCAAGTGCCACACAGCACCAGCCTATTGGGCCTAATTCCTACTGTTGTTCCTCCTTACTTCGAACCAGAGCAGCAGAATTCTGGAAAAGTGGCTGCTGAATTGAGAAAAAGCACAATACAAAAAATCTACCTATGAAGCTTTCATTTAGTAAGGAAATCATTAACTTATGATATACAGTGCGATAAGAACATAAACATTAATTTAAGGACTGTCTGCTATACAGTTTTACCACTGTGTCCAAACAAGGTTAGAGACCTCTGCTGAAATGCCTGTGTGAAGTGATACATGGGAGATATTGGGCCTCACTGAGCAGCCACACATTGGAATTTTTTGTTTAGACCATGTACAGAGCCTGTTCTTTTTTTTTTCCTTTTTATTGAGTTTATTGGTACACTCTAGGTATACAGTACAGTTACATTCATTACAGTGTACATAAGAAGTACTGAGTGTGTGAATTCAAATATCCAAAATATGGAAATGATATAGTTTTGATTTTATCTTTCTTAGTTAATGAGGTGCTTTCAACTGTTTCAAATATCTTTTTTTAAAAATCAAATTTCCACTACTACCAGTTCAGAATTAAGGTGAAATTCCTGAATAATGTTATGTTTACCACAGATAAAGTAATGCCCCTTTAAACAGAGCATTCTAACCACATACAGAGCCTGTTTTAATGCAGGTCCTGATCTGTATGAGTCAACCAGAATGCAGTCTGGTAATTTAAGCTGCAGTATAAATGACACTGCTGAATTCTGGACTTATTCTGAAAAGCAGTCATTGGCCTATTTACAAAAAGGAAAATGTCTTCTGTCATCATAAATTTAGACTAAGTTTATCCATTTGATCATTAAAAGAGTAGTGTTGTGCATTTCTGTAACTTCCCACTTTATGTTTTTAGCTGAGCCACCAGACTTGCTGATAGAATTGAAAGCACATCCCCCATATTGTGCTCCATCCTGTATCTAGGAGCAATATGAAAGTTTGAGTGGTAGTGAAAGTACTGGGTCACTGTTTCCTTACAAATTCACCAGAAGTTGGGGAGAGTTGTTTCTCAGAATCCTTTTTGTTAAATGGTTTCCTGTAAATCATGGTGCCTCATTTTATGAACTTAATTTCTTTTACTATTTTGGGGATGATGGCTGCTTTTGTGTTATTATAGGGAAAATGGCCATGGTCTTATTTGTCACCCAGTGGAGAGTTTGGATAGGGAAGGAACAGATGTCAAAAATGGTTGTGTGCAAAATGAAACCTTTATAAACAGAACAGTTTGGGAACAGAGGTGTTACTATAATTCCTAAGAGGGCCGCTGTGATCCAGAACTGCTCAACTGGGAATCCCCTCAGGATGTGAGAAATCACAAAATGATGATGTCAGTTCCCACCATCAGCCAAAAGCAGGTTCTTGGAAGGAGGTGGTGGCTGCAGAATCACCCGGATGAAGGGTTTCAGGCTGATGTGAGGACGAGAGTCCAAATCTGGGCTTCCAAGTCTGAGAACCAGGGGTTTAGGGGTCTGTACTTTCATTAACAGATGCATTCCGTCCTCTGAGGAAAGACCACAGAATTTCCTGTTTATAGAACAAAATTTTACGATGGCAAGACACACTTAGCCAGTTAAAGACAAGTGTGTAGGCACCAGTTCCCTCTATTAAAACACATTGTACTTAGAAATTCCATTCTAACTTGACTTTTGCTGTACGAAAAGCCCATTAATATGTCAGAACATTGTCATGTGTGTGCAATGTGGTCTGAGCAATTAGAAAGAGAGTTATGGTATTCCTTCAAAGAATGGCTTCATCTCAGAAATGCTCTCTGCAGCTGAAGGCATCAGAAGGAGCAGCTGGGGCAGCCCAGGCTCACACTTCTGCTTCCCAGGTTGGTTTATGTCATGGCTTGTATCACTGTGGGAGGTGTACTATCATACTGCTGACAGTAATAAGTTCCAACATCTTCAGCCTCCACACTGCTGATGGTGAGAGTGAAATCTGTCCCAGATCCACTGCCACTGAACCTCTGTGGGATCCCAGATGCCAAACTGCTTGCATAATAGATCAGGAGTTTGGGAGCTTTCCCTGGTTTCTGTTGATACCAGGCTAAATCACTACCTATGCTCTGACTGGCATTGCACCTGATGCTGACAGTGTCTCCTATGGATGCAGAATGAAACGATGGAGACTGGGTCACCTGGATGTCACATTGGGAACCTGACATGGGAAACATAAAAACAGAAATCTGTCAGATTAGTCAGGTCAGAAGGTTTCCCTGAAGAGTCAGCATAGACCACCAATGTGCAACACAGCACTGTCCTACTTTACCTGGGAGCCAGAGCAGCAGGAGCCCCAGGAGCTGAGCGGGGGCCCTCATGTCCATGCTGTGTCCTGCTTGGGGCTGACTCCTCCACAGCCTGTGAGCAGCCTATTAAAGTCTGTGCTCTGGGGACATGCAAATCAGCAGGAGCTGGTCAGGGTGAGGCCCAGCTGCAGAGCTGTCTCATCTCAGTAACTCAGTACTGGCGCAAGTCCCCAGGTGGCCCAGGTCAGAGCAGGAGAGCCCAGAATTTACTTACTTAAAATGTGTTACTTCTGAGGGAAACTTCATTACAGAGAGCATGTGGAGAAAACTGTCATCACACAAAATAAATATAGGATTAGCAAGGTAAATAATTTCATAGATATAACAAGACTATGCAGAATACCTTGTTTAGAAATAATACAAAACAAGTATGGCAACTTAGGCTTCAACTTACTAGAAAGTGTTTCTGTTAGAGCCAAGAAAATATTTCATGCCCTATTGAAAATATTTCTATGGCTACAAAATTATTTTTTAAATAAATAGAGTGCTCCTCAGGACCAATTTAGATGTATGCAAAATAATTTTTGATGGGCTTAGGCCATTCTTACTCTCTGTTTAGTATGAACCAATCTATAACACATGCATAGGAATGATGAATTGTTCCTTCAGTGGGTGTTTCCCTCAGAGACACAACATTATTCAAAGCTACAGCTCAGTGCTTTTCTTCAGGACTAAAAGGATTCACATTATCATTTCCTTGGGGCTCCCTCTACCATGTTCCCACTACTTTTCCTCCATCTATTAATATTTCTCAAAGGTAATCATCATGCAAGGCTGAGCAGTGCTGTCAAAACTGGTAACCACTCCAAAACCTCTCTTTCCCCCTCCAGTTAAATGAGCCCCAATCTGTCAAGCATGACTTGTGCTTTAGTCCACGTGCTGCTCCAGTCTTTCCACAAACCACCCCAAGAGTGTGCCTGCTGGGACATTTCCCAGAGGTGCAACCACTGCCAACTGTCACCAACACCATCCCAATACAGATCCACTCCATTGGTAACACTGGTGAGTGTTAAGCATACCCAATACCTGCCTACACCCTCACCTGGAACCAAAAGCAGCAGCATCCACAGCAGGGGAGCCTTGGCCCCCATCTCTGAGAGCTGACACGCAAACCAGTCTTCATAGGACCTTGAAGCTGCCTTTAAAGATGCTTAGCAGAGGCCAGACCAGTGGTGAAGGTGGAAAAATGTGAATCAGCTGGGAGAAGCCTTGTTCTCAAATTGAACACCTGCTCTCTTCTTTCAGGAGTTAAGGTTAGAAAAAAAATCCCTCCAAGTGTTATTCATGTATATCACAAGTGAAGCTGTGACCTATTCCAAGGAATCCTATCCTCTTGGTTTGTCATAGCTGCCAAGTGAGGGAACACACGGTGCCTTCCATGCCATGAGGATATAGAAATTGTTTCCACCTCAAAAATTTAAAATGATATCAACTCAAATAAAAATACAAGGGTTAATTGGAAATCAAAATGTCTCTAAATGAAGAAAATAAGGAAACATATATCTCCAGGAATCTCCCTGACAGTATTCACATTCACATTATTTTTGCCACATTCTGCCATTGTTCTAGAAGTAACCTTTTGTGCATTTATGACATAGGACCAAAAATTCGGTGAATTTGCTGCACATTTCCATCTAATCAGAAAGCAAGTTCAAGAAACCATTATGATGTGCCCTGATTCACCATTTCATAAGATCTGCTACTTTGTGGCTTCTGCCTCTTCGGCAAGCCCAAAATGACCATGAGGAGTAAACCTTATGACATCACTCAGGACACTGAGGCAGCCCCAAAAACAGAAACAAAGATTTCATGGGAAGAACTTATAAAAACGCTGCATAAAGAGGCAAGTGTTTGAAGCATGGGGAGTGGTTTCAGGGATGTTAATGGCAGAGCATATATGCTGTAATATTCATTTTCTTCAATTTATTCTAACACTATTTTTTATATCAGATCATATCCATTTCAGCTTGTGATCACGGTGAGAAAGAGAAAGTAGTAGTTTTATTTTAAAAAGAAGGCAAAGAAAAATGGTGGCCTACATCTGATTGGACTGATGTTTGCCTCTCTGAGGAAATGACCTTTAAATGATTCTATAGACACCATCACAAGCTGTACTATGAAGACATGAAGATGGAACTGAGATAAAAGTTCAGTGACCATACCAATGAATGACCTTACCTCAGTGTCCATCTGCTTGGTACAAAAATCAACGTAGAATCCACCGATCCTCCTACATGTGAGAAGTTATTCCTTGGACTCTTTTTTGTTAAATTAATTTCATAGCTGCATTCAACATGTACCATGTAATGACATACATCATTGGAAATTTAGACCTTTACATAATCCATCTTGGTCCTTATTTTTCCCTATTCCCCTGTCCTCCCTTCATCCCCTCTACTGCTTCCTATCCACAATGACTTTGTTTCCATTTTTTCCTTTCTCAGGTTAATTCCATTTCCTTCTTTACTTTCCTGTACCTTCCCATTTCCCAGTCCCCTTTGCACCTTTTCTTCCAATTTCACATCATCTATTATACTTTTTAGTCCTTATTTACACTTTCAGTTTCTCACACTAGAGAAACTATCCAGTATTTACATATAAGCATCTATTTATTTCCCTTAACAGTATTGCCTCAATGTACATCCATTTAGCCATAAAAGTCTGTACTTTTTCATTCTTAATGGCTTAGTAGTACTCCATTATATTAAAAAAAAAAACACATTTTCCTTATCCAGTCTCCTGCTAATGAGCAATTGAGCTGCTTCCAAAGTTTTACTTATTACAAATTGTGCTGCTATGAACATGGGTGCGCTTATATCGCTGTGGTATCATTCTCTTAGTTCTTTGGGGAAGATACATAGCAGGGGGACCTTAGGGTCAAGTGGCGCCTCTAATCCTAGTTCTCTGAGGAATCTCCATACTGATTTCCACAGTGGTTGCACCAGTCAACACTCCCACCAAGAGTGGAGCAGGGTTCCTCTTTCCCGCCATCCCCGCCAGCATTTGTCATTGTTAGATTTCATGAGAGCAGCCATTTTTTCTGGGGTGAGGTGGAATCTCAGTGTTGTTTTCATTTGCATCCGTGGAATGATCAGTAATGTTGAACAATTTTTCTTGTGTTTATTTGCTGTTTGTACTTCTTTGTCTGAGAAATGTCTGTTCATTTCAGATGCCCATTTTTTTATTAGGTCTTTAAATTTGAGAGATCTGATTTTGTTTAACTTCTTTATATACTCTAGTTAGTAGACCTTTGTCTGAGGAGAGCTGATAAAAAGTTTTCCCACATTGTGGGTTGTCTTTTCACACCATTGGTTCTTTCTCTTTCTGTGCAGAAGCCGTTCCATAAGAAGACATCCCACTTGTTGAGGTTTTATTTATAGAATTATTTCATATACTGATGTCTTCAAGAGTTCTACCTCAATGCTCTTCTAGCCGGTTTAGTGTTTCTGATTTTATATTTAAATTTTTAATCCATTTCAATTTGAGTTTAGTGCATGGTGAGAGATATAGGTCTAGTTTTAATCTTTGGCAAGTTGAAACCCAGTTTTTCCAGCACCATTTTTTAAAAAGGTTTTAATAAAAATTAATTAATTAATTAATTAAAAATAAAAAGGTTATGTTTCCTCCAGGAGGGTCTTTGGATCCTTTGTCGAAGATGAGGTGGCTGAGTGTGTCTGGACTTTTTTTGCACCTCCTAATCTGTTCCACTGGTCCTTGGGTCCCTGGACTCGTACTCATACCAAAGAACATTCAGCCCTCAACTTTTAGTTCATTTATTGTCTTTTCATTGGAGACTAAGATGAAGGAAACTATATTCTTCTACAACAGAAGTGGTGTCCTAATGATTGTACCAATTGTTTTATACTAAAGTTAGAGTGATTCTAGACCATCACATGAATGGCATGTTCCAATTTTAAAACTGTTTTGGAGGTTGAGACTTCAAGGAGCTCTACATTTTTGCTAAACTTTTAAAACATATGGAGGTTTGCTACTTAAAATACTCATGGAAAAATACTTATATGGTTATTATAGACTTTTTTCAAGTGTTGTGTACAGCCCAATGTGGCAGAGCAGGTGAAGGCAGCAGATACAACCTTACCATAATCTAGAATTAAGGCAACTAAAGAATAGCTACTCAGGAAGAAGAGGGAGAATGCGAGCTCCAGGAAGCAGAAAAGATAAAAATCCCACAGATGACATAGACCAAAAAAATAAAGGAATCACAAAGTCAGCTGTCAGTGGAGAGAGGAGCCAGTGAACACTGACCCTGGGGAGGGCACACAGTTCCAGGGATGAAAGATGTCTGGGCCCTGCTTGCCAGGAGCAGACTGGGATTTTGATGTGCTGTGAGCCTGCTGTGTGGATTTACTCTAAATGAACTTTGTCCCAATAGAAACTCTCACTTTGTATTCTTTACTTCTCCACAGTGTTGTAGGGTGAGAAGGTGCCACAATTACTGTCTCCAATCTTCTTTTCATGTCAACTGTTTCAAACAAACATATTTATTATTATTCAGGATTGAGAGGAGATCGGGGTGATAATGTGGACTCTACTCTTCCTATCACCCCTGCACAGCCAACCTTTACCTCAGGAAGAGATCATTTGTGTGCTTTTATTGCTGTGCGTGGTTTATGTGGAAGCGGTGCATCATGCAGGGTTCTTGGTTTACACTGATCCACAGAATAATAAAAACTCTGGCCATTCCTCAAGTGATATCCCAATCAAACCAACAAGCATTCACATACTTCAAAATGTGAGCTGTACTCATCATGCACCTAGGGATGAATTGAGGCAGTTGATAATTTAGGAAAGACCTTGCAGTCCAACTGTGTGTTAAAACTCTCTGTGTCTTTCTCTTCTGAAATTGCATTAGGAGCCAACTTGTATACACAGGACATTCTTTGACCTGACATTAACACTCTTATTTATAACACCTGCAAAGACATGTTTCCCACATTCACAGGCCCCAACAAACAATACTTGAGAGTGTGATAATCATCACTGTACCAACTCAGCCATTAAAGTACTATTTTTGTGTATACATACACTACACATGTTGCTCCCTCTCTTTCTTCCCCAACCATGATCTCAAATCAGCCCACTTCCTCACAGACTTTGTTATATCACCATTGAAAATTGTCTCCAGAGTCTTATGTGTTTGGAAGTGCATGGTTCATGGTGGTGCTGTTAGGAATGCAGCTGATTCTCCTGTTAGGAGGTCAGGCTAGATACGAAGAGGGGGTCATGCGGTCCATCACCTAGAACTCTCTCTCCTCCCTGAGCACAACAATTTGTGCAGCTGTCCTCTACTGAGCCACATCCACCATGCCATTTCTGCCTTGGAATCAGCCAACTATGGGCTGAAACTCCTAAAACATGAGCCTAAAACAAATCTCCTCCTTTAAGTCATGGGTTTCTGATACCATATCACAATGACAAAATGTTACTGAGACACCATGACAGAATAAAGGACACAGCCAAAGCTAGCCCTTCATCTTCTGGGAAGGAGCTGTCTCCACAGAGAAGAGTCATGAGATTTCACTCTCTGAACTCGGGATCCTGTATCCTTTCCCAAATTGCACCTGCCTATGCCTCCCATTTTAACATTTTTCACACACCGTAGATGGTGTACATGAGAAGGACTGAAGGTTGGGATTCAATTATCCAAATTATGAAAATTACAATCATTTTGGTTTTTTCTTTCTTCATGAAGATAATGAGGCATGCTGAAATTTTTTGAAATATTCATTTTGAAAATTGAATTTTTGTACCTATGTTAGTTTTGAACACAGGAGAACTTCTTTACTGTCTAAAAGTATGTTTTCCATAGATCAAGTGAATGTCCCTGAAACAGCTTACTAACTGTGAACAGAGCCTGTTTTCAGGCAGGCCCTAATTACTGGGGTTAACATACACCCTGCAATCTTGCTAATTAACCTGCAGTACAAATGATACTTCTAGATTCTGCAGTGATTTTAAAAAGCAGGAATTTGATTTAAGGAAAAGGAAGATGTCTGCTGTAATTAGGAATCTTGAGTAAGTGTATCCATTTGTTTCTTCCAAAAGTAGTGTTCAATAAATTCTGTAACTTCTCATTTTTTGTTTGCAAAACATTTTCATGAATTTTTTAGATGTGACACAAGACTTGCTAATAACACTTGAAAGCACATGCCCTATATTGGACTGCAACCCATATCTGGAGAAATCTGAGCATTTGAGCAACAGTGGCCATATTGGGTCACTGTTTCATTACAAGGTGACCATCAGTTGGGAGGCTTGTTTCTCAGAATCCCTTTTCCTAAAATGTTTTCCTGGAAATGGTGATGCTTTGACTTATGAATTTAATTTAATTATTTAGAGTAAAAATTTTTTGTGTGTTTGTGTGGGGAAAGTGGCCACTGTCTGTTTGGCAACTGATGGGGAATTTGCAAAAGGAAGCAAAACTGTGCCAAACACTTTGTCTACAAACAGAAGCAACAGAAGCATTTTTTCATAACTGTACTTATGAACTGAGCACTCATGATCCAGTACTCCTAAATGAGAAGACCTCTCATGATTGCAGAAATCAGCAAAGGAAGATTCAGTAGTCACCAGCAGCCACAGTAGATCCATGGAGAGAGATGGTGGCTGGAGAATCTCCTGATTAAGTGTTCCAGCAGCTGTGTGCAGTAGCGCCCGAACCTGGGCTTCCAAGAGAAGTCTGAGGACCACAGTGTTGGGCGATCAGTACATTCAGCAACTCATGCATTCAATCTTCTGGGGGAAGTCCAGAGAGTTTCCTCTTTGTAGAATAAAATTTTATGATGGCCACACCCGTAATGACACCAGTTCACTCTATTCAACAAAAGTGTACATGGAAATTCCCCTGTAACTTGACTTTTGTAACAAGAAACCCCACTCTTGAGGAAGCCCAAGTGCTTCAGTTTTATTCATCTAAGACATTTAATCAATCAGCATGGTAATATCATTTTTGTGGAACTGGGACAGAGCATGAACAAAAAGTTATGCTACCCAGCATCCTTCAAAGAATGGCCACAACTCAGAAACATACTCAGCAGCTGAAGGTATCATAAGGAGCACCTGGGGCAGCCAAGGCTCACACTTCTGCTTCTCTGGGTGGTTTTTGTCATAGCTTGTGTCACTGTGGGAGGTCTATTATCATACTGCAGACAGTAATAAGTTCCAACATCTTCAGCCTCCACACTGCTGATGGTCAGAGTGTAATCTGTCCCAGATCCACTGCCTCTGAACCTAGGTGGGACCCCGGAATGCAAAATGCTTGCATAATAGATCAGTTGTTTAGGAGCTTTCCCTGGTTTCTGTTGATACCAGGCTAAATAACTATCTATGCTCTGACTGGCCTTGCACCTGATGCTGACAGTGTCTCCTAGGGATGCAGAATGCGAGGATGGAGACTGGGTCACCTGGATGTCACATCTGGAACCTGACATGGGAAACATCAAAACAGAACACTTTCAGATTAATCAGGTGAGAAAGTTTCCCTGAAGAGTCAGCGCTGACCACACTGGAATGTGTAACACAGCGCTGTCCTACTTTACCTGGGAGCCAGAGCAGCAGGAGCCCCAGGAGCTGAGTGAGGGCCCTCATGTCCATGCTGTGTCCTGACTGGGACCAACTCCTGTCCAGGCTGTGAGCAGCTTATTAAAATCTGTGCTCTGGGGACATGCAAATCAGCAGCAGCTGGACAGGATGAAGCCTAGCTGCCGAGCTGTCTTATCTCAGTAAATCAGCACTGGCCCAGGTCCCCAGGTGGCCCAGGTCGTAGCAGGACAGCCCAGAATTTGCTTACTCAAAAGGTGTTACTTCTGAGAGAAACTTCATTACAGAGAGCATGTGGGAAATTGTCAGCATTCAAAATGGAACTAGGCTTACATAGGTAGATAATTTCATGGATATAATAGGACTCGTGTAGAATACTCTTGTTTAAAAACAATTCATAATTAATTACAGCAACTTTAGACTTGACCTTCCCAGCAAACCTTTCTGTGAGAGCCAGGAAAATATTTCATGCTCTACTTAAGACATTTCTGTGGCTACAAAATTATTTTTTTAAAGAAACAGGGCCCTTCTCAGGACCACCTTAGATTTATGGAAAATAATTTTCTATGGGATTAGGCCATTGTTACTCTCTGTTTAGTATGAACCAATCTAAAACACATGCATAGGAATGATGAGGTGTTCCTTCAGTGGGTGTTTCCCTCAGAGACCCAAAATTATTCAAAGCTACAGCTCACTGCTATACTAAAGGACTAAAAAGATTCACATTATCATTTGCTTGGGGTTCCCTCTACCACATTCCCTCTACTTTTCCTCCGTCTGTTCATATTTCTCAAAGGTAATCATCATGCAAGGCTGAGCAGGGGTGTTAAACCTGTTAACCACTCTCAAACCTCTGTTTCTCCCTCCAGTTAAATGAGCCCCAATCTGTCAAGCATGACCTATGCATTAGTCCAGGTGCTGCTCCATTCTTTCCAAAAACCACCCCAAGAGTGTGCCTGCTGGGACATTTCCCAGACATACAACCACTGCCAACTGTCACCAACACCATCCCAATACAGATCCACTGCATTGGTAACACTGGTGAGTGTTAAGCATACCCAACACCTGCCTACACCTCTCAAGTGGAACCAAAAGCAGCAGCATCCACAGCAGGGGAGCCTTGGCCCCCATCTCTGAGAGCTGACCTGCAAACCACTCTTCATAGGACCTTGAAGCTGCCTTCAAAGTTGCTTAGCAGGCCCTGGTGTGAATATTCTGCAATAATACATAAGATCCTAATAAGATTACTGACATTTAGAAATGGGAAGAAAGGAGCTAAAGGTGTAGGGAAGGTGGGATGGGTAGGGGAAGTGTAAAAAGCGAAAAGAAAAAAATGTGAGATAATGAAAAGATGAAAATAAAGTGTTTGTAGATGGGGAAGGGAGGAGGGGGTGAAGGGAGGGCAGGGACAAGGGTAAAAAATGAGAACCAAGACCTGTCATGTACAGGTACAAGATCCCAGCAATGAATGTAACTGTACTGTATCCCTAAAATGTACCAATAAACTCAATTTAAGCTGAAAAAAAAAAAAGGTTGCTTAGCAGAGGCCAGACCAGTGCTTAAGGGGGAAAAATGAGAATCAGCTGGGAGAAGGTTTGTTCTCAAATTGAACACCTGCTCTTGTGTTTCAGGAGTTGAGGTTAGAAAAAAAAATCCCTCCAAGTGTTATTCATGTATATCACAAGTGAAGTTGTGACCTATTCCAAGGAATCCTATCCTCTTGGTTTGTCATAGCTGCCAAGTGAGGGAACACACGGTGCCTTCCATGCCATGAGGATATAGAAATTGTTTCCACCTCAAAAATTTAAAATGATATCAACTCAAATAAAAATACAAGGGTTAATTGGAAATCAAAATGTCTCTAAATGAAGAAAATAAGGAAACATATATCTCCAGGAATCTCCCTGACAGTATTCACATTCACATTATTTTTGCCACGTTCTGCCGTTGTTCTAGAAGTAACCTTTTGTGCATTTACTACATAGGACCAAAAATTCAGTGAATTTGCTGCCCATTGCCATCTAATCAGACAGCAAGTTCAGGAAAACATTACCATGTGCCCTGATTCACCAATTCATAAGATCTGGTACCTTGTGGCTTCTGCCTCTTCTGCAAACCCAAAATGACCATGAGGAATAAACCTTATGACATCACTCAGGACACTGAGGCAGCCCCCAAAACAGAAATGAAGACTTCATGGGAAGAACTTATAAAAATGCTGCAGAAAGAAGCAAGTGTTCAAAGCATGGGGAGTGGTTTCATGGATGTTAATGGCAGAGCATATATGCTGTAATATTCATTTTCTTCAATTTATACAAACACTATTTTTATATGAAATCGTATGCATTTCCAGCTTTCGATCACTGTGAGAAAGAGAAAGTAGTAGTTTTATTTCAAAAAGCACACAGGGAAAAAAGGTGGCCTACGTGTGATTGGATTGATGTTAGCATCTCTGAGTCAATGACCTTTAAATGATTCTATAGATACCATCACAAGCTGTACTATGAAGACATGAAGATGGAACTGAGATAAAAGTTCAGTGACCATACCAATGAATGACCTTACCTCAGTGTCCATCTGCTTGGTACAAAAATCACCGTAGAATCCACCAATCCTCCTACATGTGAGAAGTTATTCCTTGGACTCTTTTTTGTTAAATTAATTTCATAGGTGCATTCAATGTGTACCATGTAATGACATACATCATTGGAAATTTAGACCTTTACATAATCCATCTTTTCTTTATTTTTCCCTATTCCCCTGTCCTCCCTTCATCCCCTCCACCCCTTCCTACCCACAATGACTTTCTTTCCATTTTTTCCTTTCTCAGGTTAACTCCATTCCTTTCTTTACTTTCCTGTACCTTCCCATTTCCCTGTCCCCTTTGCACCTTTTCTTCCTATTTCACATTATCTCTTATACCTTCTAGTCCTTATTTACACTTTCAGTTTCTCACACTAGAGAAACTATCCAGTATTTACATATCAGCATCCTATTTATTTCACTTAACAGTATTGCCTCAATGTACATCCCTTTAGCTATAAAAGTCTCTCATTTCTCATTCTTTATGCCTGAGTAATACTCCATTTTATTAAAACACACACACACACACACACACACACACACACACATTTTCTTTATCCAGTCTCCTGTTGGTGAGCTATTGGGCTGCCTCCAAGTTTTAGGTATTACAAATTGTGCTGCTATGAACATGGGTTCACATATATTGCTGTGCTATGATTCTTTTAGTTCTCTGGGGAAGATACACAGCAGGGGGACAGCACGGTCAAATGGCGCCTCTCATCCTAGTTCTCTGAGGTATCTCCATACTGATTTCCACAATGTTTGCACCAGTCAACACTCCCACCAAGAGTGGAGCAGGGTTCCTCTTTCCCCGCATCCCTGCCAGGATTTGTCATTGTTAGATTTCATGAGAGCAGCCATTTTTTCTGGTGTGAGATGGAATCTCAGTGTTGCTTTCATTTGCATCTCTGGAATGATCAGTAAAGTTGAACATTTTTTCTTGTGTTTATTTGCTGTTTGTGCTTCTTTGTCTGAGAAATGTCTGTTCACTTCAGATGCTCATTTTTCAATTAGGTCTTTAAATTTGGGAGGTCTGATTTGTTTTTAAGTTCTTAATATACTCTAAATAGTTGACCTTTGAGGAAGAGGTGATGAAAAGTTTTTCCCACATTGTGGTTTGTCTTTTCACACCATTGGTTCTTTCTCTTTCTGTGCAGAATCTTTTTCATAAGAAGACATTCCACTTGTTGACTGTTTGAACTAGTTTATGGGCAACTGAGGTTTTGTCCATGAAATAATTTACTACACCTATGTCTTCAAGAGTTCTCCCTCACTACTCTTCCAGCCATTTTAGTGTTTCTGTTTTCAATTTTTAATCCATTTCAATTTGAGTTTAGTGCATGGTGAGAGATATGTCTAGTTTTAATCTTTTGCAAGTTGAAACCCAGTTTTTCCAGAACCATTTATTTAAAGGGCTTTCATAAAAATAAAAATAAAGAGACTATCTTTGATCCAGGAGGGTCTTTGGATCCTCTGTGGAAGATGAGGTGGCTGAGTGTGTCTGGACTTGTTTCTGCACCTCCTAACCTGTTCCACTGGTCCCTGGTCTCATACTCATAGCAGAGAATCTTCAGCCCTCAACTTTTAGTTCATTCATTTTCCTTGTCATTGCAGACTGACGTGAAGGAAGCTACATTCTTCTACAACACAAATGGTGTCCTAAAGATCCTACCAATTGTTTATTTCTAAAGTTAAGAGCAATTTTAGACCATCACATGAATAGCATATTTCAAATTTAAAACTGATATGGAGGTTGTGAGTACAAGGAGCGCTACATTTGTACTAAAATTTATTGATTTTTAATTGAATTTATTGGTACATTTTAGGTATGCAGTACAGTTACATTCACTATTGGGACCTTGTACCTTTATATGGCAGGTCTTGGTTCTCCTTTTTTCCCTTTGTCCCTGCCCTCCCTTCACCCTCTCCTCCTCTCCCTGTTTACAAATACTTTATTTCCATTTTTTTCATTTTCTCATATTTTTTCTTTTAACTTGTTGCCTTTCCCCTACACTTCCCACTTTCCCTACACTTTTAGCCCTTTTCTTCCTTTTTACTAAACTTTAAAAACCTAGTTAGCTTTGCTATTTAAAATACACAGGGACATATACTTATCTTGGTTATTATAGACTTTTTTCAAGTGTTGTATACAGCCCAACATGTCAGAGCAGGTGAAGGCAGCAGATATAGCCTTACCATTACCTAGAATTAAGGCAACTAAGGAATAGCTACTCAGGAAGAAGGAGAATAAGAGCTCCAGGAATCAGAAAAGATAAAAATCCCAGAGGTGAAACAGACTAAAAAATAAAGCAATCACAAAGTCAGCTGTCAGTGGAGAGAGGAGCCAGTGCACACTGACCCTGAGAGGGCACACAATTCCGGGGATGAAAGATGGCTGGGCCATGCTCGCCAGGAGCAGCCTGGGATTATGATGTGCTGTGAACCTGCTGCATTGATTTACTCTAATGAACTTTGTCCTAATAGAAACTCTCACTGTGTATTCTTTGATTTCTGTCCCATGTGGCTCAACACCCTGATTGCGAGCCAGTCTCAAATGCTGTGTGTCCCTCATCCGTAATTCATTTTTAGTTCTCCATAGTGTTTTAGGGTGTGAAGAAGCCACAATTAGTGTCTCCGATCTAATTTCGATGTAGACTGTTTCAAACCAACATAGCATGGCTACCAAAAGGAAGATTGCTTGTGTACAATATTTAACCATTTTTATTATCAGTTTACTTGTTCACTGGTAGGATTTCAGTTTAGCCAATTTGATCCCGTCTTTAAGCAACTTTAGTTATTTTAATTGTTTTTCATTCAATTCCAGAATTTTGAATACCAGTATCAGTTTAAACAGCATCCTAACACTTTTTAGTCTTTTTCGATAATTCTGCCTCATCTTCAGAAGAAAGCTAAGGATTTACTGTTTTGAAACACACAAACCCACCACTTCTCATTTGTGTCTGTACTATAACTCTGTAACTACTTGATTTCTTAACATAATGATTATAACCCACAGTATTTGCAGTCACATGAAGAGATGATGCCTCATCTTCAGAAGAAAGCTAAGGATTTACTGTTTTGAAACACACAAACCCACCACTTCTCATTTGTGTCTGTACTATAACTCTGTAACTACTTGATTTCTTAACATAATGATTATAACCCACAGTATTTGCAGTCACATGAAGAGATGTATATCACACTAAATATTTTAAAATAAATTGCACTGTGTTGTATATGCTATAGTTCTGTGGTGCTGATCATAGGTTCTCAAACATTAAATCATGCAGGCAGGGGTGTGACTCAGTGTCACAACACTTGATGAGCATGAACACGGCCTTGGGTTCATTCCCCAGCTGCACACACATGCACACACACACACACACACAGCAACACAGAGGATCATATAAATACCAGTGTTTGCAAATCCTGCTTTTTAAATTTAATGTTGTACAATTTAATAAGTCAATGGCATTAATTAAAACTCCAATAGCTGAAAATTTTTCAAATATGAAGATACTCTTATTTATATCTCTATTTTTAATAGATAGTCAAGTATTTCCAAAAGTATATTATGTCTATAGGTTATTCTCCTATTGGCAGGTTCTGTCAACAGTATCTATATTTTAAATTTTATACCATTAACTATCACAAATTACATTGAGAAATACATCATGCCCTGTTGGATCCCGCCAAAGAATTAGTGTGCTGCCTGCATTCCTACCAGCAGAGGGTGCCACTAAGCTTTAAATGTTTTCCAAATACTTGAGATCAAAATATCACTTCTTTTGATCAGAGTTATTGAGTAACAAACTGTATGAAAATTTTCTTTGCTATTATTAAACAATTATGCATTCACAGGAAATTGTGAAGAAACATCCAGGGAAAACTGAATACCATAGTGGTTGTACCAATTTACACACTGCCAGCAGTGGGGAAAGTTTCCTTGTTCACCACAGCCTCTCCAGCATTTGTTATTGCTTGATTTCTTGATGATATTTGTTTTTTCTGGAGTGAGATGTAATCTCAGTGTTGTTTTAATTTGCATTTCTCCAATAACCAGATTCCTCACAAAACTACAAATAGAGGTTCCATTTGACCCAGCTTTTACATTTCTAGGTATCTTCCTCAAATGCCACAATGGTACATGCATACTCATGATCATAGAAGCACACTTTATAAATCCTAAACCTTTGATCATCCCACATGCCCATCACTAGATAAATGGAGAGAGAAACATGCGGCGTTTATGAACAGTGGAGAACTACTCTGCTGTAAAGAAAGATACACGAGCTACTTTTAGGTAAACGGATGCATCTTGCAACCATAATCTTCAATTAAATGAATCAGACAGGCAACACTAGTTTAAATATCACATTGTTTATCTTGCGTGAGAAATCCCAAGTGCAAATAAGTAGCAAAGTGGAGGATAGGCATTGGCAAGTTGTAAGAACTAGGTTGAAGTAGAAGGGAAACTAGGAAAGGCAGTGAGGGGAAGGGGAAGTACAGAAAAGGGGTCCTTGTAGAGAGAGAGACTGAAAGAAAACAGTAGAAATGGAGCAGTTGTAATTGGGGAGGGGAAAAGAATATAAGGGAGGGGTGGGAAATAGGGAAGAAAGGCTAAGATAGATTATTTACAGGCATAAATTCTTCATGATAAATGTGATCAATATGTGTGGCAAACATGAACAAATAACATATAAAGATTAAAAATTTCAGTGTATAATCCTGTAGATAACCTGTGTGAACCCACACAGAAAACATGCAGAGAAATTCCTTCTCTTATGCCAACTGAACTTCTACAAAGATATGAATGGACCACATGATATGTAAGCCAAAATGCCCCCAACCTACTTCTGATGATTTGCATGTCAGTTCCTCAGAAACCACAAAATGTCAGAGCTCTTTTTAGGGAGTTATCTTAAGAGAAGAGGTCAGCTCAGCCTGGGGCAGAGCTCAGAAAACACAATGGGTTTTCAGGCTCAGATTTTGAGTTTGCTGCTGGTCAGTGTGACAGGTAAGATGGGAGTGAAGCTCTGTATACTGTGTGGCATTAAGATGTCCTGTGTCTCTATTGGTACTAACTTCTATCTCTTTTCATCTCACCCATTTGACCATTGTCCAATGGACACATTGTGCTCATCCAGTCTCCAACATCCCTGGCTGCTTCCACAGGGGACAGGATTGCCATCACCTGCACGGCCAGTTCTAGTGTAAGCACTGACAGGTGGCACTGGTACCAACAAAAGCCGGGAGCCTCTCCAAAGCTCCTGATCTATAGGACATCAAACCTAGCCTCAGGAGTCCCAACTCGCTTCAGTGGAAGTGGATCAGGGACCTCTTACTCTCTCACAATCAGCAGTGTGGAGGCTGAAGATGCTGCAACCAATTACTGTCAGGAAATTAACAGCTATCCATTCACACAGTGCTACAGACTGCAACAAAAACTCCTACATTTCCTCAGAGACCAACTGCCTCCATCTCAGAGACAATAACCATGTCAGGTGTTTTGTAAGAGAAAAACCTTCCCAACTGATCTCCAGGAAATAAACACAGAATTTCACTTACTGGTGCTTGGCTCCCCATAAGAGAAAAGGACAGATGATGAGAAGAGGTGACCAGAGAGAAAAGTGCAGATGATGAGAAGAGGTGACCAGAGCAACCTGTTTCTAAGGAAGACCTTTAGGGGAGTGATGGTGAGCACTGAGGAAGAGATCCCCATAGGGGTGTTGATGCTAAGGAAAAATTAATAAGTTCTTACTTAAGGAAAAGGCATTTAAAATACACTGAAATCACATTTCACATGACTCAGAATGGCTATCATTACAAACACAAAAAATAATGAATGCTATTTAAAATTGTGTGTGAGTAGACACAATAGTATGCTCTTGAGAAGAATATATAGTACAACCACTGAAGAAATCAGTGTCAAAATCTAAAAATCATACATATTATTTTATCCACCTAGATCATTTCTTGTTATATTCCCAAAAGACTTTAGAGCCAGCATACTATAGTGGTACATGTGCAGAGGACCATAATAGTGATTATGTCCCAGGGAGGCTATAAAGAGTTAACCTCACAATCAGCTTGATTACTGAAGTTAGCCTGGCCTAAACCTACCTGCTAAGTAAGGTCAGAATAACTCACACCCAAATTCTGTTTCCACAACTGAAACTTTCACATCGAAGGACAATGTCCTAATTACAACCACATAGTCTGTCTATTCTGTTTCTCATTTTAGAATACTTTGTTTTTTCTTTATGAGCCTTGCTTACATTAATTTCCATAGAAACTGCATGTTAACTTTACCCTAATTGTTTACCAATAAAAGTTAGTGACTGGGACTGTCCAGTGTCTTAGTCATTGTGGAACCCCACATTCTGCCTCTTAGTTCTGTTTCTTAGTGTATTTTTCCTAAGGCCTGCATTGCACAATGGACACATGGAGACAAGAGACTTACTGCAGGAGTCACCAGCAACATGCACACCCATTGCGCATGTGTGTGTGTGTGTGTGTGTGTGTGTGTGTGTGTGTGTGATGACTCATATATCCAGGCAGTGAGTGTAACGGGGATGTGGAGCACCACCAAGGCCTGTGTTGGTGAATTAATGCAGCTGCTATATTTGGTTCAGTTAAATGCAGAGAGAGCACAGACTTAAGTAGAGATATGGCTATAGTCAGTCAGTTGCCAGGCATTGGTCAGAAGATTCATTAGTTCAAGGAGTCTAGAGACAAATATAGACCTGTATGCACGACTTCAACCTGATAGTGGTGTAGATGTTTCTTCAGTTGAGATCTGGAAATTGATGGCCTTTCTCTGTTTGCATCAAGCTTGTCTCTGAGAGCTTTTCTTGAGGGCTGCAAAGTTTCCCGCCTGAGTGAGCTGAGGCTAGAAAAGTGGTGGCCAGCCTATGCCTTGTCTTCTGGCTTGACACAATGAGTATTACTCAGTGGTTAAAAGAGTGTGCAGGGATGGGTCAAGGCCCCTCAAAACACCACACATGCTCTGAATCAGATTTAATGCAGGACACAGAAATTTACATGATTAGCTTACCATATTTTCTGACAGAGTCAAAAGTAGAAGAATGCAAGAGTTCTCTCCAGGCACTATAGAGATCCAGAGAATCCAGCTGAAGGCCTGGAGCCCACAGAAATGCTCTGTGGATGTCCACATAAGAAGGCAGAAATATCTACAAAGGAAGATGGAGGGGTCTGCACTAGAGGGGGAAGGATTGATGCTGGAGCCTAAAGAGTCTGCATTTGCAGGCGAAAAACTGAGAGCTGGACCCTGAAGAATCTTCACTGAAAGTCGGAAGACAAAGCTCAAGGCAAAGACCAAGACCATTGCTCCGCCAAAAAGCACACTCACCATCCTTGCTGACTGCAAGAAAAATCAGTTGCAAATAAGGAAGATCAGCTGAAATCCTTCCCTCCTGTTCTCTTACAAACTGTTTTAGAACCATACAGGCTCCAATCAGGTGTGTGTTCCCACTCAAGTTGACAATTGATTTATTAACCACCAAAATGTGTAAAGAGCCTTAGCGTCCAACAACTGATTTTTCAAGAAGAAAATGTGTTATGTGTACAATGCAATATTAGTCAGCCACAGAGTAAAATGTCATTCTGTCATTTTCAGAAAATTTATGGAAATGGAGAACGTTACCTCTAGGGAACTAAGTCAGATTCAACAAGATAGTATTTTATGTTTCTTCTGACTTGAGCAACCTAAATCAACAAAAAGTGAGTGATAACAGTTGCTCAAAGGCAGAGTTTTGGAAATGAGAAAAGGAATCAGGGGAGGGAAAAGAGAAGTGATTAATTAGAATGAAAATAATCAGAATTACATACATATATATCAAATGCAGAAAGAAATCTCATTATTCTGTACTTTTAATATGCATTAATTTCAAAACAGAAGGCCAGAGATTTCCAAGGACAATGTCCAGGATCTTGGGAGATGCTCCACTTCCAAAACTACTTCCCATCTAGTGAGGCTCAGCTGTAGAAAGCACGAGTTCTGTCCCAGGACCAAGTCAGTCATGAGGGAGAAGAGCCGTCTTTCCTAGAGTAAAGAATTACAGAGTGGAATTGACATCACATCTTCATGTGGAAACTGTTGAACCTTTTAAATGTGTTTTCACTGAGTGTGTTTCACTATGGAAATAGCCCAACAAATCCACACAAATCTTGGAAAGTCACAGACTTTCCAAACTATGACAAAGTGTTGTCGTTCTTCTTCTCTGCTCCTGTTGCTAACACAATTTCAGACATCCTGACACCCAGGGTAAATATGTAGGAAAATTTCTTCCTACTGTGGAGTGATAAAAGCTTCATCAAAGATTTAGTCTTTAAATCAGTACTGTCTGCACTATGTGAAGAGCTCACACTATAAACATCCTCTGCAGGTTAGGCCAACTGCCCACTTGATGGCTTAAAACCCTGATTGCAGGAAAGGTGATCAAAAGGAGACATTTGGTTGATTCTTAATCCTGAATGGAAAGTCACATCACGCCCCGTGGACTTAGACTCTGACCAAATCTCTCCTATTGCAGAGATAGGAAACAGGATAAACAGAGAAAAAAAGTGTCCTCAGTTTCCCTGCAAAGGAGGCCAACAGTCTTCATGTCTTTTTCACAGGAAAGAATGAATTTCTAAATTGAAATTTTGTGTTATTTCTAAAAGTTAAAATTGGTGGGCATGGTGGCACATGCCTGTAATCCCAGCACTTGGGAGGCTGAAGCAGGAAGATTGCTGTGAGTTTGAGACCACACTGGGCTACATAATGAGTTCCAGGTCAGTCTCAACTACAAAGTAAGACCTTGCCTCAAAAAACACTGTGACATTGTGAAATGGGAAGAAAGGGGCTAAAGGTGTAGGGAAGGTGGGATGGGTAAGGGAAAGATAATAAGGGAAAAGAAAAAAATGTGAGATAATGAAAAGATGGAAATAAACTCCTTGTAGATGGGGAGGAGAGGAGGGGTGAAGGGAGGGTAGGGACAAGGGGAAAAAATGAGAACCATGACCTGTCATGTACAGGTACAAGATCCCAACAATGAATGTAACTGTACTGTATCCCTGAAATGTACCAATAAACTCAATTGAAAAAAACAAACCAGAAAAAATAAAATAAAATTAGCCAATAACAAATGCTGGCAGGCAGTGAGGACAAAGGAACTCTTCTCCATTGTTAGTGGGAGTGTAGACTCATGCAACCAGTGTGGAAATCAATATGGAGATACCTCAAAAAAACAGGATTAGAGGTTCCCTTTGACCCAGCTATCCCTCTGCTGCATATCTTTCCAAAAGAATTAAAATAATCATACTATAGGGATATATGCACACCCATGTTTATAGCGATACAGTTTGTGC
>NW_022900914.1:61653484-61661213 GCF_012274545.1 Fukomys damarensis
AGGAGTTTTCCTGGAACTTGCCCTGCATGGGACTAACCAGGAGGTGGCAGAAAAAGCCCATCTCTTTATTAAGGTTTCTGAAAACTCGCCCTGCCCAGAAAGAGCTGATCTTTCTGTATTGTATAAATGGCCCCAACTTTTATAACAACCAGCCGCAGAAACCATTTTTATGTAGTTCCACATTTCAATTTTATATTTGTGAACTGAAAAGACATTCTTTTTTTTTCAGCTTTAATTGAGTTTATTGGTACATTTTAGGGATACAGTACAGTTACATTCATTGTTGGGATCTTGTACCTCTACGTGACAAGTCTTGATTCTTATTTTTTCCCCTTGTCCCTGCCCTCCCTTCACTCCCTCCTCCTCTCCCCATCTACAAACACTTTATTTCCATCTTTTCATTATCTCACATTTTTTCTTTTCCCTTATTACCCTTCTCCTACACATCCCACCTTCCCTACACCTTTAGCTCCTTAACTCTTTCTTCCCATTTCTAAATGTCAGTAATCTTATTAGGATCTTATGTATTATTGCAGATTATTCACACCAGAGAAACTATTTGGTATTTACACTTGTGTGCCTTATTTGTTTCACTTAGGAGTATATCTTCCATATGTATCCATTTTCCTATGAATGAATCTATTTTCTCCTTCTTTATGGCTGAGTAATATTCTGTTTTATAGAAAAACCACACCTTCTTTATCCAGTTTCCAATGGATGGGCAAATGGGCTGTTTCCAAGTTTTAGCTATTACAAACTGTGCCGCTTTACACATGGATGCGCATACTTCTCTATGATATGATTCTTTTAGTTTGAAAGGACATTCTTAAAACAGTGTCTTGGTTCTAGGATCTCCTTTTCTCTCCCTTTCTCTGTCTCTGTCTCTGTCTCTCTGTCTGTCTCTCTTTCCTACTTGTGACTCCTACTCCACAGCCTCCAGTGCCAGTTTCTTCCTGTGTCTTCACTTCTGTTACTTGGTTACCTAGCAGCTACCAGTCTGCCCTCGCCTACTTTTTTTATTTTCCTGGTGATCACACCTTCTGTCTGTACTCAGTGGACCCTCACTGGCCTGACATAAAAGCAGCTAGGGTTAATTAGGTCAATGGAAGATTCATCTGCCTCTTGTTGTCTACAGTTTGTACCTAAGGAAGTGTCCCGATCTCAGTTGCATTCACTTACAGTGTTATAATCAGCCTTCAGGAACGATTCTATAAGTCAAGGATTCTCTGTATTTGTGCCTTCAATTCAGATTGCTTCCCAGAGCTCTTGAATCCCACACAAGCACATAGCGTATGCATGGGATGCTGCTGGCTGAAGGTCTGGTGCCATCTTCAAACTGGAAATCTGTTCCCCTCCAAGTCCCTATTTCCACCTGCCTCCCACTGTTGCTTCTGTCTGCCTTCCCATTGTAGGAGACATCACTGCAAATTCTCTAACAGCTCATTTCCAAACATATGGAAATCTTTTAATTTGTTTGTCTGTCTCAGCTCATTTCCAGTATGGCAGCAAACTTACTTGTTGTGGTCCTAAGTCAATCACAGTTACCTTAGTGAGGCTCTGGCTTGCACTTCCCTAGTGCTGTGATCTGAGGCTCCGTATCCCCTCTGGGCCCTGACAGGATATCACAGAAGTGCAAGGCAAAGTAAAATGCTAATAAAAGTACAGGCCTAAGCTATTTTCAACTAATCACTTCAGGCTTATTCATGTTTTGCTTCTGTGATTTGTGCTTATATAATTACAGAAAAGCACAGAATTTTCAGGGTCCAAAGGAACCTCTTGAAGTCAGCCTTGTCCTACTCTTCCCATGTTAGAGTCCTCACCAGAACACAGGTCCTGGCTGCTCTGCTCTCTTGCTCACTCTCAGGCCTGGGCAGAGGCCATAGCTGCACTTTGCACCTCTGAGTTCTTCAACCTCTTCCTCTCACAGGGACTCAGAGACTCTGCAGTGCTGCTCCCCAGACACAGCACAGAGGGCAGCTGGGCCTCCCCAGGCAGGGAGGTTTGTGTTCGGGGCTGTATCACTGTGGGAGGAAAATGTGTACCTTGCCAACAGTAATAAATTCCAGCATCCTCAGGCTCCAGCTTGCTAATTCTGAGTGTGAAATCTGTGCCTGCCCCACTGCCACTGAACCTGTCTGGGATGCCTGAATTTCGGTTGGAAATTTTGTAAATCAGGCCTCTTGGAGCCTGGCCTGGCTTGTGTACCATCCAGTTCAAATAAGTGTTTCCATCACTGTGTACGAGGCTCTGACTGGCTCTGTAGGAGATGGAGGCCGACTCTCCAGGGGTGATGGACAGAGTGTGTGGGGTCTGGGTCATCACCACATCTCCAGTGGACCCTAAAATAAGAAAGCAGCACAAGTTTAAATATTATGTTGTGGTTTTTGATTTGTATACCAAAATATTTTCTTTAAGAAAGGACTCAGGATTTGCATGAAGGGACTCTCTAGAATTCATGTGTATCATCCATCTCTTCCAGTGTAAGTTCATCATCAAGATCAAAAGCCATTGCTTGTGATTTTCTTCCTGTCAAAGAGCTAACCAGCATATTCCCCCTCTGAATGTGAAGCCATAAGAGCTGAGATGAGCAGAAAACTCATGGGAACAACAGGAAGGACAGGAAGCTCACACTCCCCCGACTTCCCTTCCCGGTCTTCCCTGTGCTTACCAGGGATCCAGAGCATCAGCAGCCCCAGGAGCTGAGCAGGAAGCCTCATTCTGAGAAGCTGAAGTCACAGGCAAGGCTAGGATAGAGCTGAGCTTTTATCTCAGTGGTACAGGAAGGTCCTCCCTGGGGTAATATGCAAATGCCCTGGTGGGTGCATTAGAGTGGAAAGAGTGAAGGGCAGGGTAGGAGCCTGTTTATGGCTCAGGTGAGTAAGACCATCTGTGGATCTGGAGGAACCCCATGGAGATAGAGTCCACTCTGTGTGCAGGGTGAGTGCTGACTCCTACTGTGAAAGTGTGAATTTGTGATGCCACATGGCTGTGCCCCAAGACAATACCAGAGACCCCAGAGGTGCAGTTGTGTGTTATCCTCAGCCACTGCTGGGGCAGAGGGCTCCTTGCTTAACAGGCTCTTGGTCTCTGAGGAGGAACAAAGGATTCCCACCATGCCTGCACTGATCTTTGAAATTCTCTACTTTAAACCGCATGGACTGGAGCTAGCAGAGTGTTTCTACCTCCTGCTCCAAGAAGTTGAACTATTAGAATATTACTCATTATAACATTATTATAAGTGTTATAACAGTAACTCACAAAAAACTAAATTTTTGTGTAGTTTTACTGTAAACTGCACAGTTTACTTAGTGGATCCAACCTGAGAAATCAATCATCTTAATGTTTTGCTGTGGGACTTCTCACATGCACCTCAGTGTCCTGATATTGTATTTGCAGACTATATCTGTATTGGAAGATCCCGGAGGGAATATCTCCTTCACCATTTCCAGTCCCTCGAGGCCTCCCGCACTCCTTGGCCCATGACCCTTTTCTTCCATCTTCAGAGCCAGCCCTTTCCCAGAATCACCTCTCTCTCCTCTGCTTTTTCAATGTCCACACTGAGAAATCTCATGGACTCTCCCTTCCAGTCCTCCAAGCTGAAGTAATAAAAGTTTAATGTTTGGAATGGGAAATCTTTGTGTCCATTTGGAACAATGTGCTACTTAGTCCTATTCCTGTCATTTGAAATTAGAATTGAGTCCCAGTGAGGGACAGAGAAACACAGAGGTGATGAGGGATCTCATAGAGCACTTCTAACAGTCTAAGTCTCCCAAAAGCGTTTCTAACTCTGTGCATTTTCTGGCTTTCCCTAACTGGCTTAGTCTTCAGGTGACTGTGAGAGAAACAGAGACCTGTTGGGTGTTTCCCAGGTGAGAACACAGCATGGTGTCTGGTGTTGTTAAGATCCTGTTACTTGGACAAATTCACATATAATCTGTAGATAAGCAGTGTGTTTCCTTATTATTCTCCTTTCCATAGTAACTAGAGTAATTTAGTAACTAGAGGAAAAAAGCACCTAAATGAAAAGGATATGAAAATTGGTCAAAGGTTTTCTACTCTTGGAAACTTGCTGTCATGGTCACTTGGCCTCTCTCTGTAGGTCCCGTCTTTGGCTCCTGTGTTTTGACTCTGGCGTAGAACATGGGAATCTTTAGATTCCTCAATCTCTGCCATGGAGCAGATGAGAGCAGTGTTTTTGGGGATAAGCATAGGAATTATTGGTGGGGGGGGTGAGAGAAAACTCACATCTGTGTAGGTACTGAGCAGGTGTTCTCCTGCCGAGCTACACCCACAACCCAGAATTGGGGTTCCCTATCTAAATGTGTTATTTCCCATGCCTGTTCTCTCCTGCACCTTCCCCAGGGACAGATTCCAGCTTTCTAACTGTGCTGCATTTTTCTTCCAGGGTTTTGTGCTTCCTCTGTTCCCAGACCTGTGATAACTCCCCTCCCATGTCAGGCTCAGATTCCAACCCCATAATGACGCTGCCCCAGGTCAGAGCCTGAGCGCTCTTTCCCAACAGGGATCTGGGTCGAGGAGGACACAGACTTTCACAATGAGAGTCTCTCACAACTGGCTGATCTGGAAGCCCTGTAGCTTCCCACATGGATCTCAGTGTCCAGCCGAGCCTCTTCACAGCCCACCACCTTCTCACAGCATTGACTTAATCTGAGCTGTGTAAAATAATCCCTGCTCTTGGAGTCTCTGATCCATGGACCAGATTAGGGGCAGGTGCATCAGTCATTTGTGTTGGAGCAAATTTTAAGGTGGTGTGTAATTCATTGTCCAGGGGTTGATTAGATCCAGTTAAATACAGCAAAAATTGATAGGTAGGTTTTTGCAAAGCAATGGGTTTCATTTATTCTGGTTGAGGAGTACAATTTTTCTAATAGAATATTTAAAAATATAAAAATTAATGTAAAACAACCTCAATGTTCAAAGAATAGATTTTAAGTAAGAAAGGTCAATTTTTGAATAAAGAAATGTCAGTGTTGTATATTGTTATATAGTATTTGAATAACTTTTTGTTTTTGTGCATGATCTTGTGTACATGTTATTCACTGGTGGCGAGTGGGTGGGTTGAGAACAGAGCAATAAGCTTGATAGCACAGAGGACAGGAGAGTGGGTACAAGGCCCAGAATAGCTTGTGTGCTGCGATGGCCTGGGGAAGGGTTCAGATTACTGGAAGAACAGTGGGAACCAAGCTTGATGAACTCAGCAAATGATCATGCACAGCAAGTGTTCTGAGGAACAGTGGTGCCTGTGGGGCTTCAGGTTCTCCCCTGCTTCAAAACTTGGTGAATTTGCAAGCAGATCTGCACCTGTTACACTCGGTCACAGTGCGATAGATAAAATATTTCATGACAATTGAAGCAATGTTAGAAGCAGTTTTCCTTGGAACTTGGCCTGCATAGGACTGACCAACAGGTGGCAGCAAGTGCCCATCTCTTTAGAAAAGGGCTCTGAGGGGCTGGGATTTTATTCTGTGGTTCTCCTGCCTGCCTTGCAAGCACAAGGACTCAAGTTAGATCCCTGGCACCAAAACAAGCAAACAAACAAACAAACAGTAAAATACAACAGCAACAACAACAAAACAAGAAAAGAAAACCTTGAAATTTTGCCCTTGCCTAATAAGAACTGTGACCTTAGATGACACATAGTGTTTGGTTCATTTAATTATTTATTATTATTTTTTCGCATTGAGTTTATTGGTACATTTTGAATAAACAGAACAGTTACATTCATCATTGAGATCTTGTACCTTTACATGACTGGTCTTGGTTCTCATTTTCTCCCCTTACCCCTGCCCTCCCTTCACCCCCCATTCCTTTTTACAAATACTTTATTTCCATTTTGTCATTTACTCATATATTTTTCTTTTCCCTTACTTCCTTTTCCCTATCCTTCCCACTTCCCCCTACACCTTCAGCACTTTTCTTCCTATTTCACATTGTCAGTTATACCATTAGGATCTTATGTACTATTGTAGTTTATCACACCAGAGAAATTATTCGGTATTTATACATGTGTGACTTATTTATTTCACTTAAGAGTATATCCTTAATGTGCATGAATTTTTCTATAAATGACTCTAATTTCTCATTCTTTATGGCAGAGTAATATTCCATTTTATAGAAAAACCACATCTTCTTTATCCAGTTTCCAACTGATGGGCAAATGGGCTGTTTCCAAGTTTTAGCTATTACTAACTGTGCCGCTATAAACATGGGTGTGCATATATCACTGTCGTATGATTCTTTTAATTCTTTTGGGAAGATACCCATCAGAGGGATGGCTGGGTCAAACGGAACCTCTAATCCTAGTTCTTTGAGGTATCTCCAAATTGACTTCCATAGTGGTTACACCAGTCAGCACTCCCACCAACAATGGAGAAGGGTTCCTTTCTCCACACAACCCCACCACATTTGTTATTTTGTGATTTCTTGATAGCTGCCATTCTTTGTGGGGTGAGGTGGAATCTCAGTGTTGTTTTCATCTGCATCTCTGAATGACCAGTGATGTGGAGCATTTTTTCATATACTTACTTGCTGCTTTTACTTCTTTGTTTGAGAAATGTCTGTTCATTTCAGACACCCATTTTTGAATTGTGTCATTAAATTTGGGGGGGGGCTGACTGTTTTGAGTTCTTTAAATATTCTAGATAATAGTCCTTTGTTCGAGGAGGAGCTGGTGAACATTTATCCCCACATTGTAGGTTGTCTCTTAGTTCTGTTGATGGTTTCTCTTGCAGTGCAGAAGCTTATTAATAAGATGAGTTCCCAGGTGTTGATTCTTTCTGCTAGTTTCCGTGCCACTGAGGAGTTGTTCATAAAGTCTTTTCCTATGCCAATGTCTTCCAGAGTTCTGCCTAACTTATCTTCCAGCAAGTGTAGTGTTTCTGTTTTAATATTTAGATCTTTAATCCACTTGGATTTTACTTTAGTACATGGTGAAAGATAAGGCTCTAGTTTTTATCTTTGTCAGGTTGAGATCCAGTTTCTCCAACACCATTTATTAAAGAGGCTATCTTTCCTCCAGTGGGGATGGTCAGCTCCTTTGTCAAAAATGAGGTAGCTGAGTACATCTGGAGTTGTTTTTGTGTCTTCCAATCTGTTCCACTGATCCTCAGGTCTATTTTTTTGCCAGTACCATGCTGTTTTTTATCACAGTGGCTTTGTAGTCTAGTTTCAAACTGGGAATTATTATACCCTCTGCCATGTGTCTGGTGCCTAGGATGACTTTTGATATTCTCGGTCTCTTATGGTTCCCAATGAATTTTTGGATTCTTTTTTCTAGTTCTGTGAAATATAGTGTTGAAATTTCAATTGACATTGCATTGAGTCTGTATAGCAGATTTGGTAGTATGGCCATTTTCACTATGTTGATTCTTTCTACCCAGGAGCAGGGGATATGTTTCCAATTTTTACTATCCTCTTCGATCTCTTTTTTCAGAGTGCTGTAGTTTTCGGTGTGGAGGTCTTTTGCTTCTTTTGTTACATTGATTCTTAGATGCTACATTTATTTGGATGTTTTTTTTCTTTTATTTTTATTTATTTATTTTTTTCTTTTTATTGAGGTTATTGGTACAATCTAGGTATACAATACAATTACATTCATCATTGGGATTCTATACCTTTACATAATAGGTCTTGATTCTCATTTTTCCCCTTGTCCCTGCCCTCCATTCACCCCCTCCTCCCCTCCCCATTTACAAACACTTTATTTCCA